>NC_051075.1:27770831-28070831 GCF_004664715.2 Peromyscus leucopus | reverse complement strand
GTGGTGATGACAAGAGAGAGCTGGTGGGCTGGCCAACACTGTAACTACCTGGGCCCAGAACCAGGGTTATGAGTTGGCCCATCCCAACATCCACCTCATCTGTGATCTGCTGGACCATGTGAAGTGGCCTGACCTGCAGACCCAAAACTGCAGGATCTCCAGGACACAGGGTAACACAAGATATCCAAGCAGAGTCCCAGTGTGGGCCTAGCATTGAAAGTGGAGCAGAAACCAGAGGCTTTGAAACAGACCAATGACTCTTTGCAATGAACACTTGCAGGTAAAGATATATGGACAAAAGAATAAAAAAATTAAAAAAATAAAAACAATTTTATCATATTTTCAAAGAAGAATTACCACCAATACTCCTCAAATAATTTCAGAACAAACATTGTCTAATTCTTTTTAGGGGCTTGCAAATACACTGACACCTAAATCACATAAAGACCCAACAAAGAAAGAGAATTACAGACTGATTTCCTTTATGGATGTAAATGCAAAAATTCTCAATAAAATACTTGCAAAAGGAATACAAGAACACATCAAAAAGGTCATCTATCTTGATCAAATAGGCTTCATCCCAGAGATGCAGGGTTGGTTCAACATATCTAAATCAAAAAATGTAGTCCACCATAAAAACATTTGAAGATAAAAATCATGTAATTACCTCATTAGATACAGAAAAGGCCTTTGACAAAGTCCAACACCCCTTCATGTTAAAAATCATCCTGAGTTTATGGATACAAGGGATTTATCTGAATACAATAAATGTGACTTACAGAAATCCACAGGCAACATCAATCAAAAATAAAGAAAATTTAAACATTTTCAGTAAAATTAGGAATAGGACATGATTTTTTATTCTCTCCATGCTTATTCAATATAGCACTTTAAGTTTTACCTAGAATAAGAAGACAAGTTAAGAACATTAAAGGGCTACAAACAAGAAAGGAAGAACTCAAAGTAGCTTTATTTGCAGATAAAATCTGTATATACATAAATGACACTAAAAATCCACCAGAAACCTTCTATAGCTGATAAATGTTTTCAGAAACATAGCAGGAATCAAAACCCTCTGATATAAAAATGGCAAACAACTAAGAAAGAAATCAGGGAAACAACACCTTTCACAAAAGCTTCAAAAGAATATATCTTGGGGTAATGATAACCAAGCAATTAAAGACTTATATAATAAAGATTTTACAAAATTGAAGAAAGTGAAGAAGATATCTGAAGTTAGAAAGATTTCTCATGCTCTTGAATCAGTAAGACTAATATAGTACAAATAGTCATCCTGTCAAAAGCAATCTGCAGATTCAATGCAATACTAATCAAAATTCCAACACAATTCTTCACAAAATATAAAAGGAAAATCAGCTTCATATGGAAACACAAACAGACAACAAAAGAATAACTGAAACAATCCTGAATAATCAAAGAACTGCTAGAGGTATCAGCATCCCCAACTTCAAATTGTGCCACAGAGATATTGTAATGAAAACAGCATGGTATTGGCACAAAAAAAAACCAGACATGTTAACCAATGGAGTACAATTTAAGGCTCACACATAAGTTCACACACCTATGAATACCTGATTCTTTATTCTAAAAAAAAAGCCAAAAAATAAGCATTGGAAAAAAAGACAGCCTCTTCAACAAATGGTGCTGGTCAAACTGGATGGCAGCATGTAGAAGAATGCAAATGGATATGCACTGATCACCCTGCACAAAACTCAACTCGAAATTAATCAATGACCTTAACAAAAGGCCAGATACACTGAACCTGATAAAAGAGAAAGTGGGAAACAGCAATGAACTCATCAGCACAGGAAAAGACTTTCTGAACAGAACACCATTAGCACAGGCACTATAAAGAAATGAGATCTCATAAAACTGAGAAGCTTCTGCCCTGAAAAAAAAAAACACTGTCAATCACAGAAAGTAGCAGCATACAAAATGGAAAAAGAATTGTACCAAATATTCATCTGACAAAGAGCTAACATCTAAAAGTTACTAAAAATATCTATAAATAACTAAAAAAATTGAACACTAGGGAAACAAATTACCCAATTTAAAAGTGAGATACTGATCTAGAGAGGGAATTCTTAAAAGATGAAACATAAATGCCTGTGAAACATCTTAAATAAATATACAGCATACTAAATCATCAGGGAAATGCAAATCAAAACCACTTTGAGATTTTATCTTACACCTTTCAGAATGGCCAAGGTCAGTCAAACAAAAGACAGCTCATGCTGGCAAGCATGTGGAGCACAGAGAACACTACCTATTGCTCATGGGAGTGCGAACTTGTACATCACTATGGAAATCAGTGTGGTGGTTCTTTGGGAAGACTGGAATAGTTCCACCACAAGCTCTAGCTATTTGGGAATATACCCAAAGGACATTTCGTTCCAATACAGAGATAGTTGCTCAGCAATGTTCATTGCTACTATATTCAATAATAGTTAGGAACTGATAGTAGCCTAGATTTTCATCAATGTAAGAATGGATAAAGAAAATGTGGTACATTTTCACAATGGGATATTAATTCATTGTTGAACAATAAAAATTGAAAGTAAATGCATAGAGCTATAAAGTTATTTTGAATAAAGTAAGCCAGAAACAAAAAGGACAAATACATTCTGTATTTGATTGTATGTAGGTATTAGCTGTTAAGTCTTTGATAAGGAGGTTACAATATAACCCCAGAGATTAGTTATAGAGTAAGGTACTATGGAGAAAGGGTTGATCTCCATGGAAAAAGGAAATAGAATAGATAGTAATAGATAGATAGGTGTTTTGTTAGAATGGAAGAATCAAGTGGGAAGTGGAGGAAAAATAGCAGGTAAGGGAGACAAAACAAAAAGTGACAAATAAAACTTAAGGTCACTTGAGGTGTCATATTGTATGGAAACAATAAAATAGACACTTTTTTAAATACATACACATGTGAAAGAAATCTCAGTGGAATCAACAAATAATGAGAGAGACAAAGCCCAATTTTTATTCTTCTCTCATCACAGAATAAAACCTTTAGTTCTGGAATGGGTTATATCTAATTGAGTTGTTGCCCAAAAGGGATCCATGGAAATCCCTAATGAGTCAAGCTATTGGTAAGGCTATTGGTTGTTCTCTACAATCTGATGATAAGATCCCATTGCTGAAGACAACCTCTACACAACTCATTGAACAGAGAATAATCAAGCTGGTGCCTACATATAGACTCCACTCCTACTGACTAGTGTTAATGGTTCTGGAAGGTTCTTTACATGCTACCAAAAAGAAAGGTAAACACCAACCCAGTTAAAAACTCTTTGACCTACAATGGTTACCTGTCTGCAAGATATGCTGGTGCAGTAATGATGCAAAGCTTCAGGAGAGTTACCAACTCATATCTGATTAGATTTAAGACCCATTCCATGAGATGGGACCCATTCCTGACCCTGCTTAGGTGTCCAAGAACCTGAGACTACATTGGCCATGCACCTAGGTAAAAAGCAAATACTACTGTTATGCTAAAGGAACATAGCCATGAAATAACTCCTAACAAAACTCTGCTATACTCCCTGATCAGAGTCTTGTTCAGCCATCAGTTTAGAGAAGCTCCCTCCTGCAGTAGATGAGAACAAACACAACTGGACAGTGTGCAAAGAGTGATAAACCTTGGAACATTCAATCTTAAATGGAATGTCTCACTCACTTTCCTCCCCTCAGAGATCAGGGAACCCTGCAGAAAAGGAGGCAGAAAGACTGTAAGAGCCAGCATGGATGGAGGACTGCTGTGGGATGTTCTATATGGCAAATGTGTTGCTCTGATTGGTTAGTAAATAAAACACTGATTGGCCAGTAGTCAGGCAGGAGGAAGTATAGGCAAAACAAATAAGAGAAGAATTCTGGAAAGTAGAAGGCTGAGTCAGAGACACTGCCAGCTGCCACCATGACAAGATGCTAGTAAGCCACGAGCCACATGGCAAGGTATAGATTTATAAAAATGGGTTAATTTAAGATATAAAAACAGTTAGCAAGAAGCCACGGCCATACAGTTTGTAAGTAATATAAGTCTCTGTGTTTACTTGGTTGGTTCTGAGCAGCTGTGGGCCTGGTGAGTGAGAGAGATTTTTCCTGACTGTGGGCCAGACGGGAAAACTCTAGCTACAGAGGACACCCAGGAAACAAGGTCTTCTCAACACAGCAGGATGAATACCTGCACACTTATGAACTCACAGAGAATATGGCAGCATGCATTGGATCTGCATGGGTCTAAACCAGAAGGCATTCCTGTGCTAAGAGGGGAAGTAGACACAAGCCCATGTCCCTAACCCAGAAGCTACTTCCCATAGATAACTGCTTCCAAAGGAAAAAATAGTTTCCTCTAACAGTCTCACAAGGTATGGGCACACCACGTGCCCATCAGTAGAAGGACAATACAAAATGAACTTAAAGGCATTTTTTGAAGTTCTTTTGTTTTTGTTTTTTTTAACTTGAAGGTCTCTTGCATGTACAGTATGGTTTTTGGTTTTGTGTTTTTTATGAGAGTCTGTGTGTGTGATTGTGTATGTCTCTGTATCTTTATATGCTCCTTGTGCTTTTTCTTTGATTTTTTTTCTTCTTTTTTGTTTTGTCTTATTCTGGTTTTATTTGATTATTATATTTTCAGATATATGTTTTTTTAATGAGAGAAAGAAGAGGTGTGGATTTGGGTGGGAGGAGTTGGATTTGAGAGGAGTTGGGTGAGAGGAAACTATAATCAGAATATATTTTATGAAAAGTGTATTTTCAATAAAAAATGAGAAAAGGCATATTTTATAAATGAAAAGTGGTTTGGTTATATACGATATGTTAGGCCACAGTTTTGCTGAAGGATCTAGGAATGTTTCTCTTCATACTGTGGATATTCATTTTTGTTGGGGTTGGTTTGGTTTTTTTGTTGTTTTTTTTTTTTGTTTTTTTCGAGACAGGGTTTCTCTGTGTAGCTTTGCGCCTTTCCTGGAGCTCACTTGGTAGCCCAGGCTGGCCTCGAACTCACAGAGATCCTCCTGCCTCTGCCTCCCGAGTGCTGGGATTAAAGGCGTGCGCCACCACTGCCCGGCTTGTTTTTTTTAAAACAGCTTTCAGTGCTGTTATTTCTCCAGTGTATCCTGGTCACTTTGCTCAGATAACAAATAGAATTTTCACTGCTGCTGGGTTTTGAGCCACAGTTAATCATTCTACGTGAAATTTTCCCACAGCATCGTATATAGTTTAAACTTATAAATTCAATTCTTCTTTATTTGTGGAAATTCTCCTTGAAGTACTTTGCTAAATGTTTATTTTCTCTCCAAATCCTTTTATTTATTACTTCAGGAACATACACTGTAGTTAATTTAGCATTTTTCATCTTCCCTAGATATAGACTTATTTCTTGTCCTTTACTATTATTTACTGATTTCCACTCATGTTTACTCTTTCCCTCAGCTCTGCCCCTCACAGACTTTAGTACATTTTCCACAGGATTTATCTTCATGCACGTAGCTTTACCTCTGTAATTATCACATTTGTGTCTCCAGCCTACTCCCTGGTGTCTGTGATTTCATTGTATATCTCTATGCTTTTCCTGCCTAAACATAAACTCCTGACTGTTTCATTAAATTATGATTCTTTTTCATACTGATGGGTTTAACCATACTTTCCCAGATCACTAAGATTATTTTTCTTCAGTTTTCTCTACCATATGTTTTTGTAATTTTTAATTTTCTCCTTTCCTTCCTTTCCACAGGAAGTGTGCCTACACTGACTCTTTTCAGATAGTTACTGGACTTAAATGAAAATAGACCATTTCCCATCAGTGTTTTTGGGGTTCATATTAGGGAGGGGCTGGAGTTAAATAAAAAAAATAACAAGAATTCTTTCTGATTTCCACAGGAGCTTTCAGGTGCAAGCAGTGAGCTTAGCTTTATTTCTTCTCATTCAATATTATTAGCTGATGGACAGACATGCCTAGCATGTGTGAATTTGCAGGGCTGGTTTGGTGGAGCATTGTGTTGCAATTTCCTCCAAGACAAAATACTTCATTTTGGAGGGAAACTCCTTAAGAAGCAGCGTATTCTAAACAGGGGTGAAATACTCCAACCTGCAAGAAGGCTCTTTAAGCTCAGGAAGTCCTTGAAACAGGCAAGATTCACTAGACTGCATCCTTCTCCCAAGCATTTATAAACAATAAGGACTGCCGAGAGAGCCTCTCAGAGCAGCTGAGTTACCTGGATGAAGCAGTCATCCATCAAACTGCCTAGAAGAGGCAAAGATTAGACAAGAGGCTTAGTAAGGGCTCAGACCAACAAAGCTGCCTGGAAAAGACACACTCCATCCTACCAATGTGCTTGAAAAGTGTGCAGTGTGCTCTCAGTTTCCAGAGTTTGGGAAATGTCACATATGCTGGGTGGATTTCTGTCTTTACGTCAGTTTTACTCCAGTAAGTAACCCTTCACCCATATTCCTTGTCAATAACCTCAACAGAACTCACTGGTTCACAGAGTGGGACTTTTGTATCCTTACTTTGGTCTTCCTATATGAGCTGAGTAGGTGTTTGTTTATGTTTTACCAGGAACAGTTTCACTAAACAGGGAGGAAGATAGAGAATTTAACATGTCTTTTGGTACCACATTTCCAATGCATTTGATTTTTGTGTTCTCTGTTACTCTGTGGGAGGAAGCATGAGAGAGAACTCTGTGGGAACCTCTGTCTTTGAAATTCATACCTATTTCTCAATTATCCTATAAGAATTTGCTAAATTTGTTGATCAAATGTTTACGTGTATAGACTCCCTTCACTGCATCTATCTTACTCTTATAGTAGCACTTTATTTATACTTCATTTCTGTTATGAATTGTATTTGAATGTTATTTACTTGTATTTTATGTACATGGATAATTTTCCTGCATGTATGTCTGTCTGTGCACCACATGTATGCCTAGTTCTGGAGGATGCAAAAAGAGGGGATTGGATCCTCTGAAACTGGAGTTTAAAGTGGTTTTAGCAACCATGTAGGTGCTAGGAACAAAATCCAGGTTCTCTGAAAGAGCAAAAAGTGTTCTTAACTGCTTAGTTATCTCTCCAGTCCACTATATCTAATTTTTGAGAGCAGGGTGTATTATTAGTTTAATAGTCTACAATTTACTTTCCTGTTTTTCAAGATGTTTTGTGTTGTTATTATTTCTTAACAGTGAAAGATATGCACCAAGTTATGAGGACTAGGGGTGGAACATGATCAAAGTTCATTATATTCATATAAGAAAGGTACAAGGAATTAATAAAAACATTAATATAGAATAGAAAAAAGAAATTATAAAAACATGCAATTCAAAAAAGGTCATGAATATGCTTAGAATGAGCTACAAGCACCCTGAAACCAAGTTGTCTTTATCCAACTTGGTTTTCTGGCAATTATTTGTTTCCATACATAACACTACATCGATACAGTTCTTTGTCATTCTTTAATTACCCTTATTTCATGGGAGTGCAGTAAACAGGTTTCCATAAGAATCCTGAGATCATTGTGACAACAGTGACACACAGAGAATCCTGGTCACCAGAGCAGAATGTTGCTAAGTACACTCGGTATATCCCAGCCTAGGGGATTAAAAAAGAGGTGTGCACATAAGTTGTGATGTGATAAAACAAGCATATGTGTATATATGCATGTGTGTCAGACATGGGGTCACATATAGATGGGTCACACATAAACACAAATTTTCTTTTCTATGCTTTTAACACATTTTGCTTCTCAAATATTCTTTTTGTATGATGTGACCGTACAGTTTCTCCAAGGAATGAAAGGAGACTAAGCTATTTCCCAGTAGACACTGGAAAAGAAAAACTAAATTCAGATAGTCCCAGAAAAACTCACAGCTTTTTGTCTGTCTTTATCTGTATTATATCTTCATTTTGTTCTTATTTTACAGGAAATAAACTAGAGTGTACAAAATTGTCTTAGTTACTGTTAAGAATACTTAACTGCAATAAGTCATAACAAAAAATTCCAAAGTTAATAAGAAATGTAGCTGTGGAAAAGACAGATGCTGCATGCTGGTGATTTTCAAGAAAATGCAAAATGTTAAAATATCTCAATAGAAGATCATATAATGAACATCCATGAGCAGTCATTTGCTTGTGCCAAAGTACAAAAGACTAAAGAGGGATAATGATGTCTATTCTTCTTGGCAGGGATATGAGGCCATCCACATTGTCTGTGAACCTGTAATTGTAATTTCTTTTTGATAATAAATTTAGCAACAATTACTTTGTACAGGATAAGCAATTTCATTTTAAATATTTAGCCCCTTGGAATAAAATTATCAGTATCTAAAGCTGTATAAATAACAATAGTGCTCACAAAGTTGTTCGTAGTTTTAGATATGTGAAAAACAAAATAATAGTATGACAAGTAGGACATTAGTTTTTTTCTTATCACTGTGACCAATACTTGAAAAAAAAAAACATTTAACCTTACCTTATAAAATTACATTTATGTAAGTGTGAGTGGTGTGTGTGTGTGTGTGTGTGCGCACGCGCGCGTGCGTGTGTGTGTGTGTGTGTGTGTGTGTGTGTGTGTGTGTGTGCATCTGTGTCACATTACACACAGTACACATCTCGAGGTCACATTACAACTTCTGGGACTCAGTTCTTCCCTCCCACCAAGTGGGTCCTGAAGATCCAACTCAGATAGGCATGTTTTTGCTGTAGGTATCTTTCACTACTGAGACATCTCACTAGCCTTTATGTCAGTTTTAACTTCATGAAGTGAAGTATAGGTGTATGCCCACCAACTTATGAATATGGATTATGAAGGCGTTGAGTGGAGGCTTATGTGCTTACAGTGGGGAAAATGTTATCAGAGGATAAAAGCAAACAGAATAGTAGCTCACACCAAGCAGGAAATCACTTTACTCTGTCTATGAACTGTAGATTTCTACAATGCAGTTTTTAATTTTAGTTTTATTTAATACTTATATATCACTGTGGTGTTTTTGAAAAACAAATTATTTTTATAGATTCTTCATCCATTCATCTGATTGTCCTCTTTGACTTCCTTCTTCCCCTTCCCCCATCTAGTCTCCTTTTTGCTTTCATGGCACATGTGATCTTTGCTGTTCACACAACTCTACCACATCATCCCCTTTTCTCTCTCCATCTCCTTTCCAGTTTTATGTTTGTTTTGTTTTGCTTTTACCCAAATTTACAGCCATTTATATACATACATGGAATATATTACAAACTAAGGTTCACATTTAAAAGATAACATGGAGTTTTCTGTCTTTTCTGAGTTTGGGATTTTTTTTTGCTTTTATTGAAAATAGATTTTTTTTCTCACATAACATATCCTGATTATGTTTTTTTCTCCCTCTCCTCCTCCCAGTTCTTTCCCATCACTTCTTCCACCTGGATCCACTCCCTGTCTATCTCTCATTAGAAAATAAAAAGATTCTAAGGGATAATGATAAATGTAATAAAATAAGATAGAATAAGTTAAAACAAAAACTAATAAGTCAGAATGGGACAAACAAGCAAATAGGAGGAAAAGAGCCCAAGATAAGGCATAGGACTCAGAGACACCCCCCCACACACACCCCAAGTATCCTCACACTCAGGAATCCCATAAAACCGCAACCTGGAATCCAAAATATATACACAAAGGACCTGCTATAGACCCACGAAGGCCCTGTGCTTGCTAGTCTCTGTAAGTTCATGTGAGCTTTGATTATGTTGATTCAGAGAGCCTTGGATTAGTTGTTGTTGTTTGGTTGGGTTTTTTTGTGTTTGTTTTTGTCTTGTTTTGTTTTGTGTGTGTGTGTGTGTGTGTGTGTGTGCGCGCCTGTGTATATCCTCTATCCTGTCCAACTCTTACATTCCTTCTGCCTCCTCTTTTGCAGGGTTCCCTGAGACCTGAGGTAAGGAGTTAGATGGAAATGTTCCTTTAGGGCTGAATATTCAATAGTCTCTCACTCTCTACATAATGTCTGGCTGTAAGTCTCTGTAGTTGTTGCCCTCAGCTCTTTTTAAGAAAGTGTATGCAACAGTTTCCATTTTGGTTCAAAGAAATTATGATTTATTTTTTAATTTTTATTATTAAGAATTTTTCTATTAATTTTATATAACAACCACAGATCCCCATCTCCTCCCTCCTCCTGTGCCCCAACCTTCTCCCTCAACCCACTCACCATTCCCACTTCTTCCTAGTCAAGGTCTCTCATAGGGAGTCAGCAGAGCCTGATACATTCAGTTGAGGCAGGTCCAAGCCCCTCCTCCCTGCACCAAGGCTTCACAACGTGTCCCACCATAGGCATTAGGCTCCAAAACCCTCGCTCATACACCAGGGACAGGTCCTGATCCCACTGCCTGGGGGCCCCCAAAACAGTTCAAGCTAAGCTTGAAACCATGGTTTTTATAGTGAATTCTTGACAGAGTATACATAAGCTATGTACATGTGAACTGACAGAAAATGTGCAAAGATACCCATAAAGTTGCTTACATTAAGTGCCTCAAGGGAATGAGAGATCATTTCTTTTGATTTTATAATTACAGTTACCTTTATGTACTTTTATGCTAATTGTTATTAAAATATGTACTACACTGGTAAGTTTTTAAATAATAAATATCTATCCTTTGTTAAATATGAGATGTACTATCACACTTTTAGGTCCTCTATACTGGAATCCACACGAGTGACCTCCATATACATGCAGATTACACCTGTCTTATGGTTCTGTATTTCATCTTTGACATACTGGCAGGTCTCCATCTATTTGTCAGTCTGCCCGAAGATTTCCTTGTTAATCCTTGGTTCTTCTCTGGTTATAAGCATCAGTTTCCCTTTAATCTCATTTGGCCCTAAGTTTTGCCTTTATTCTTTTCTTTCCACATAGCTTGACACCGTGTTCATAAACAGGTCTTAAGTTTCTATCTGCTGTATCAATCTCATTCTTTTCATTAAAACATGCAGATTTTTCCTTAGTGGAAAATTTTCAGAAATTGTGTATGACACCAGCAATGGCAATGTAAATATACTGAACACATTATTTATCTATTTTGAAATGTAACTATATCTATTGAGTCCCTCGGATAACATGCGACCAGAGGACACCGCTGAGGTTTCAACACAACCCAACATGCGTGTTCTTGAATCATTGTTTGGCATACAAAAATAAAGTAGTTTTCCTCTGCAATAATACCAAAACAAATGTGAAAATAGTCGATTCTATCCATCTGTATTATGTAAGAACGACAGCTGCCAGAAAGCCTCGAATTGATTTTCCCGGCAGCCACCATAGGCGAGAAGCTCCCTTTGCCAGCTCTGGAGTTTAGGTCTGAGCCTGAAGAAATCTGCCAAGACCTAGAACCTGTATCTGCCTGAGAAGAAGTCAGGAGAGACAGAGGCTGAATAATTATCAGGAAAAACTGAAGTCAATGCAGTAAACACTTCCTTTTCAGAGAAGATGTCCTGATCTTACTTCTTAGATTTGCTGAGGCGAAAGCAATGAAGATCCCCTGAAAGGGGATGGGGGGGAGATGTAGCTGGAGGGCTTCTCTCCAGGTTCCCCAAGCCCCGCAGCCCCACAATCCACTTATAAAATAATCACTCAGACGCTTATATCACTTATAAACTGTATGGCCATGGCAGGCTTCTCGCTAACTGTTCTTTTATCTTAAATTAACCCATTTTTATAAATCTATAGCTTGCCACGTGGCTGGTGGCTTACCGGCGTCTCTACATGCTCTTCTCCTCGCGGTGGCTGCAGTCTCTCTCTCCCAGCCTTCCGCTTCCCAGAATTCTCCTCTCTCCTTGTCCCACCTACCTCCTGCCTGGTCATTGGCCATCAGTGTTTTATTTACATAGAGTGATATCCACAGCACTTCCCCTTTCTTCTTTTTTTTAAAAAGGAAGGTTTTAACTTTAACATGGTAAAATTACATATAACAAAACAATTACCGAGCAAGAATTATAGTTACAATATTAAAGAAGATGTCCTATCTATCTTATATTTGTGAGTTTAAGGTTTTATAGCTAACTTATCTTTTATCATAACTGAGGAAATTACGACTATCTAGCCTTCAACCACATCAAAGACCTGAGAAGGAACATAATGGTACCTGAGAAATGGTAGACGGATGCAAGCAACTTCGGGAATCTTGCAAGAGTAGACCAAGACAGCTGGCAGCCTGGATAGTCACCTGATGTTTCTCAGCATTGTTGGTGCATTCAAATTGGCTACAGGCCTAGAGTATCTGACAGACCATTTTCAGAAGCAGGAATTCTGAGAGACCATCTTACCCTGTCTTGGCAGAGTACAGTGGTCGCTTTCCTTGTGTCCCGCTTGTCCAGAAAGGACAGCATTGCATTTGTACTGTCAGCCGTCAAGGCAAGGGCAGTTTTTTGCCCAGTAGGCCATTTTGTGCCAAAAGACAAACTTCCAAATGGAAATGTCTTAGAAGCCCAACATTCTCTCGGGATCAATTGGTGCAGCCAGGAGCAATTGTGTCTCACGTCAACAGAATTCTAAGTTATTTAAATGCCATATTCTCTAGGTCTATGAAGTGTTTGAAGATTACCTATCTATCTGAAATATATCTATGTATACCTAGAAGACTTAACTAACATGGCTACAAATATGATTATCATAGATGACTGATTATTAATCTATTTTTAATCATCCATTACAATTTTAAATGAGTTAAACATAATACCTCAAACAAGAATAGAAATATATATATACAGTATAACAAAATTAACTTCAAGTTTGTATCAATGAACCAAAATCTATACCAATGTAAAACATTTTAAACATAAACTAAAATCTATACCAATGTAAAACATTTTAAACAAGTTGTTCTTTAAAAGTAGGTTCATTAATCTACCCTTTTATCTTATCATCTCCATATCCTTCTATATATCATATCCCCTTTTCTTTTTCAGAAAGAGATCACATTTATAATCAACCTGTTTTAAATAAAAATATTGGTTTTTCTCTGTCCCACACCAGAGGGCTCTTCTGATCTGGGACACAAGAATCCCTTAACCATTTTTTTTTAAAGCAATATGTCTGGGTTTAGAGGGGGAGTGAGCCAATTCCTCCTCTAAAGCCAGTTTAGTATATTTGGGAATTTGGGCGTAGCATCTCTTACTACTTCCTGCTGGAGGGGGGCGCTGTATCTTATGGGGATGCAAAGAAAATTTTAGACCTATGGGGTAGTCCGTGAGGCTGTATTGTGTGAACCAGTTGCCTTGAAACCGATCTGGATGTTGGATCATCTGGGCCATGGTGTCATCGGAGTCCTTTCAGGGGGTCTTGGCTGGTGAAACCTGATGTATCTTAATCTGGAACAAGTCCACAGCCTCTGGCTTTCTGTGGAAACAAAAGCAGAACCTCTTTTCCAAAGTAACATATCCTTATATCCAAATTTTGAAGTCAAGGTACCTTTAAAATATACATTTTGGCATAATTCAACAGCTTTTGTAATCAAATGTTTTTCTTTAATTATGAATATCAAAGAAAACATAATCCAGATTCTCTGTGTGGTAGCCATCTTTATGTGGCTTATGTTTTATATTACCTTGAGCCTTGAGCCTATTGCTTTAAACTGTACCATTGTAAGCCTGAAACGGCGCTGTGGCTGCTGGCTCCGCCCACTTCAGCTTCCCAACATGGCAGTGGTACGTTTTCTGCCAGCTCTGGGAGTCATCAAGTCTCAGAAATAGTGGGTCTAAGCTTTTATCAAAGCAGCATGTAGCCCAGAAACCTCTTTTTTTTTTTTTAAATACTAGTAAAGACTAAATCTACCACACAGCTTAATTTGCCGCTGGCAGATGCCTCATTTCCGCCATACTGCTGGTCAAACGCACCCGCCAGGAACCCGCCAGTGTTCAAACCTGCGTTTTGTGGCGTCTAGCTGCTCATATGAGACAAGAAGCAGGAACCTGGTTTTGGCTCTGTTTAGAATTGGTTATTAAATATTCTCAGGTTTAAGGTGGAAACTCGAGCCGTTGGGCGCCATTTGTAGCTGGAGGACTTCTCTCCAGGTTCCCCAAGCCCCGCAGCCCCACAATCCACTTATAAAATAATCACTCAGACGCTTATATCACTTATAAACTGTATGGCCATGGCAGGCTTCTCGCTAACTGTTCTTTTATCTTAAATTAACCCATTTTTATAAATCTATAGCTTGCCACGTGGCTGGTGGCTTACCGGCGTCTCTACATGCTCTTCTCCTCGTGGTGGCTGCAGTCTCTCTCTCCCAGCCTTCCGCTTCCCAGAATTCTCCTCTCTCCTTGTCCCACCTACCTCCTGCCTGGTCATTGGCCATCAGTGTTTTATTTACATAGAGTGATATCCACAGCAGGGAGACACCCAGTGAGAAAACTGTAGTGGATTCTAACAGCACCAGAAACCAGTAGCTGCAAGAGGGACACCTCCATCCAGTAGCCTGAGGAGTCCACATTCAAACTCTGACTAAAACAAAAGGGGTAGCTGGTAGCAACAAGCTTTGGCCAAACAACATAATGCTCACTTTTAGTCAGAAATGAACTTAATTTTAGGGCTGTAAATCTGTTGGTTTCTATTTTCAACCCTTAATAAAATGCAAATGATGAATTTCACACTCCTGGCATCAGGTAGAAAAAGCTTCACGTGCTCCTAGAAACATAAGAGGACAATAATGCAATCCGAGCTTTCCTGTTCTACATGGGATCTGGTATGCAGCGATAGAACAGCAAGCATTGGAAGAAGCAATTAAACTAGACCCTGTAATCAAGGGAGAAGCAAACAAACAAAAGAAAGCTCTAACTCATAGACAGCTTACATTTGGGAACTCTCTAACATCAATGTTAAAAATAACTACTCTAGATAAATAGAAATCGAAAAAGACAGAAAATATTAATAAAAAAAATGATAACTCTCAGCAAGGAAAACCAAAGGATATCAGAAGTTCTGATTTTTCTTTCTCAGTCTGCATATGGTTATGAATCATAGCACTAGAAAGGGGGCATGAGAGCAGTCAGAAAGGTCTTAAGGAAGAGTCAAAGGGGAAGGGATAGGAAGACAAGAAGGTGACAGAATACATGAGACATGAGCATAGAAATGGGACTGCTGAGGAGAAAAGGGAATAGCAAGGTGAGGCAGGGGGATAATGGAAAGGAGTGGGGCAAGATCAACAAGAACTGTGCATGAGAATGCAAGAGTGAAACTCATTACTTTGGTAGGCTCATTTTCAAAACTAAGAAAGGAAAAAATCATATGCTTTGTAATGCAAAGTGGGTCTCATACTTGAATTAAACTGAAGAAGAAATGAATCAGTAAATGTCAAGGTAAGTTAATAGTGAGCATTCTAAAATAAAGAAGAGGGGGAGAGAAAGAAAGAGGGAACATATTATCAGAAATTTGTGATAAAATATCAGGCTTCAAGGTTATTAATGTATATTCAGAAAAGAATGCAATCTACCACATTAAAAACAATAAAAGAGATAAATAACATAGATGTTTAACATCTGCTTTAAAAAAAAAAAAACTTTAGAGGCCTGGAGAGATGTCTCAGGGATTCTAAGCACTGGCTATTCTTCCAAAGGACAAGGGTTTGATTCCCCAGCCCCCACATGTAGCTCACTGTCTTTTGTTACTCCATTGTAAAGAATGTAAAGAATGCCTCTACTAACTTCCTAGGGCACCAAGCAAGTATATGGTACATGAACATCTATGTAGCCGAAACATTATACACATGAAAAATAGTAAAATTATGAAAAATAATTTAATTAATTGACATAAAATAATTTCATGATCCAGAATTAAACTGAAAAATAGAATTTATAGAACCAAAAAATAAATAAATAAAAAGTAGTAGCAACACTGTCTTAGAGTTTCTATCACTGTGACAAAACACCATGACCAAAAGCAAGTTGAGGTGGAAAGAATTTATTTGGCTTATACTTCAAGATCACAGTCTATCATTGAATGAAGTCAAAACAGGAACTCAAGCAGGACTGGAACCTGGAGGTAGGACCTGATGCAAAGGCCATGGAAGAGAGCTGCTTACTGGCTTATTTCCCCTAGCCTGCTTACCCTGCTTTCTTATAGAACCCAGGACCACCAGCCTAAGGATGGCACTACCCACCATGGGCTAGGCCCTCCCCACATTGATCCCTAATTGAGAAAATGCGTTAGAGCTGGATCTCATGGAGCCATTTCCTCCACTGAGGATCTTCCCTCTCTGATGATTCTAGCTGGTGTCAACTTGATACACAAAACCAGGCAATACAAACACCCCCACAATAATTTACATTTGAATCCCAGACTTACTATAAAGCTTCCAGAACCAAAAATTGTCTGTGATAGGGGCGTAATGTGAACTAATACATCAATGAAACAAATTGGAGTGCACAGATGTACGCCATTACAGAAAACCACAGCTGATCCAAATGAAGCATTGTGGAGCTGAGTCCCAAAGGGCACATGTACAACACAGCACCTAAGGCTCAGGGATCATTGCAGAGAGGAGCAAAGAGATTGTAACACCCAGAGGACCAAGGATTTTATTGTGATACTGTGTCTCCTAAGAATGTCAGTAAACGACATTCATGAAATTTCACTAACAAGACTTTGTAAACATGAGCTGGGAACAGGACAACAACAATAGACATGTGAAAGCAGGTGGGAAAAATCTCAGGAAGCCTCAGCCATACCAAAAGAACTACAGGCAAATAAATGCTTAGAGTGTGAGAAATAGTCTTCCCCAGAGATGAGCATGCTAGCTAATATGAAAAGATCAATGTATACATATAAGTAATATCATATGACTGAGGATGTTGACATAAGTATTTAGTAATTAAATTTATTTATTAATGAAAATAATACCATGTATTTAAGAAAGAGCAGGGGAGACAGTACATGGAAGAGCTTAGAGAGAGGAAAGGGAAGGGGGAAATGATGTAATTATATTATAATCTCAAAAACATTTTAAAGGAGTTCAAAAATAGCTCTGCAGAAATGCAATTAGATTATTTTGACAGGCAACAATGTAATTCAATAGGGAAGAAAAAAATCTTTTCAGCAAGGGTTTATTAGTCTCACTGAACAAGAGAATGGAGGAGGAACTAAATCTCCTTCCCTTGACACATCAGACAAAAATAATTTCAGATAAATCATAAACCTGAACAGATCATAGATGCTAAAATTATAAAACACCTAGAAGAAAGAGTTTCATAGTTGAGCAAGACCATGAACAGCAGATGTCTATAAGTTCCCAAGACGAAATAACCCGAATTAGAGAAAGCTAACACAAAAAAGGCACAGCATCAAATCTGTTGTGTGTACAGGGGACTGATCTTCTGTGCACAGCAGAAGGCTCTGCTAAGAGTAAAGAATACAAAATGATAGACCATGAGTTCCTCTGCACCGGGGACTGTCAAACTAAGAGAATGTTGAGGAAGTGCATGATGCTGTGGAGCAAGTCCCCGGGGGCTAACTTAGTCCCTCTGAGAACACCGAGAGCATAGAAACCAACTTACACAGATTTCAGGCTTCTTAGATTGTGTAAATGGACAGGTTAAGTTTAAGGATGTAAAGAAAAAGATTTATTTTCTAGGAAAGCACAAATGTGAAGTAGAATAAGATGAGCACAGTATTGGTCGCTCATGAGACTGTGAGTAATTGGCATGGTTGCCGGAAGAATTTAACTGATGGTAGAAATTGAAGCTCGGTTGTGAATGGCAAATATACCAAGAAAAATTTACAGACATTAACCATCAAATGTGAATTTTACCTATTTTCTAATATTATAAAATGTTCTAAAGCATGTTCTAGGTTTCTTATTGTAGAAATGACTGTGAGTTTGGGTGAGTATATGGTAAGTATTATATCTTCTTGGAGAATTGACTTTTCTCTTTCTGAAATTTCCCTTTAAGTCCAACTAACTTTGAATTCTAAGCCTCCTCTAATAAAACTTAATAAAGTGATCCTTTCTTTCACCTAGTTAATATTAGTTTGTTGTATTTCACCTAATTTGTTAAATTTTTTATCTATATGAGTTGCTACATTAAAAGTCAGTTTTTAAATGTGATGCAATACTCTAAAGTTTTTTTGATATATCAACCATGATAACTTTTATCTTAACTCTTAATTTTAACCATTTCAATTTAAGTAATATTTGGCATAGTTTGATTAGTCTACTACATTTATTTAATTGTTTGATGACTGTCATATTTATTTTTCTTCTTTTTTGCTATTTCTTTAAATATTGTCACACACACACACACACATACACACACACTCATAAATACAGCCTTCCCAATCTATGTTACTTGAATGTGTTTTCAGGTTTAGTACTGGATAACAAATTGCAATTCTCTTCCAAGGGGAAAACTATTTCTCTGATTCTGAATTCATTATTGCCTGTAGTTTTTTGTCTTGAGGACTTCCAAATGTCCCCTCTTCCACATTAGCATGTCTATTGGAATAGACCTTGTTTGGTCATTTTTAGGCAGCCATGTTGTTGAGAATGCATGGATATAGATTATCTAGTATTTCCAGAGGACACAATCTCACAGCAAACTCCCTGTTCCTCTGTTTCTTAAGAACTCTTTCCCCCATCTTCTCCAATGTCCACTGAGCTTTGGTTCAGGAGTTGTGTTACAGATATTATCAGTTGGGATTGGTCTCCCCAACTCTGCATCTTGATCAGTTATGGTTTTCTGTAATAATATTCCTTTCCATTGAAAACAGAAGTTCCCTTGGTAAGAATCAAGAACTAACCTTAACTACAGGCAGAAGGATAAATATTTAGAATACATTCAGAGACTATGTTGTTTTACTAAAGTGGTGGTTTAGGTTCTCTTCCAAGATTCATGACTTCACTAGCCCTGAGCAAATAGTTAGGTTTCTAGTCCCAGGCATGGTTTATTTCTTATTAAAAGGGTTTAAAAATTTAATTGGGAAGCTGTTGGTTACCACTTTCCATCCTTAGGAATATTGTGCCATATTAGTCCTCATTGTGCTCATAGGCATCATAGCTGGGTAGGACTATTGCTAACTACCTTCTTTGAAAGTTTGTAAGTCACCAAGGGCAGCAATAGCCTGTAATGTTGTGACAGTCTCTTGATCAGTCTTAACCAACAAAGAAAGGTGGTTTCTCATGCCTAGTGTTTGGATTTTTATTAGTAAGCCCAGATGGAAATTTTTTATTATATATATGTATATATAATGTATCTTTATTTACATTATTATAGACATTTTAAGTAAATAAATATTAGTATGATTGTTTATTACTTTTTTATACATCCTTACTTTGTTTCTCCCTTTATTTTTTTACCCCTCTGCCCTTATGTATTTGTCTCCCTAATTAAACGCTCCTCTCATTTTTTGCCATTTCCCCCTTGAGGTTACTTCAGATCACCTGCTGTCTGCCTCTCTATTGTCCTACCACAATGGTCCTTTTTTCACTTTCCAGTGTTCTGTGGTTACTCCAGGTTATATACTTACATCTGAAAACTTACAGCTAAGGACCTCAGATGAGAGAGAATATGTGACATTCGTCTTTCTGGGTCTGTACTACCTCACTCAATATACTCTGTTCTAGTTCCATCATTTACCTACAAGTTTCATGATTTTCTTTCTTTTTTGTATCAAAACAGTATTCTATAATGTATATGTACCACATTTTCATTATGCACTCATTGGCTGAAGGATGTTTATGATGTTTCCATTTCCTAGTCTTGTGACTTAAAGTAGTATTGAATATGGCTGAGCAAGTATTTATGAGGGAGGATGTTTATTCCTTTAAGCATATGAGTGCTGTAGCTAGGCCCAATGGTAGAATTGTTTTTAGATATTTTTGCAGTTTCTCCACTTGTTTCTGGGACTGGTTGCACCAGTTTGCAAGTACAGTGAATGAGGGTTCCCTTTCCTCCATCTTTTTCCAGCACTTGTTGTACTCATGCCTGGGTTTTCTAATTTGTTACATTGGTTGACATGTCTGAGTTTGTGTCAGTACCATATTGTTTTTATCATTATGACTATGAAAGGCCTGGAATGGTAATCCCTCCAGTATTGTTCTTTTTGCTCAGGATTGCTTTAACTAACTTGGGTCCTTTTTTAGTACCATATTAATTTTAGGGTAGTTTTTTTCTATTCCTGTGAAGAATTATGTGGAAATTTTGATTGGGATTGCATTGAATCTATAAATGGCTTTTGTTAGAATGGTTATTTCACATTATTAATTCTACCAATCCATGAGCACGAGATACCATTCCATTTTCTAGTGTCTTTATTTATTTCTTCAAAAGTTTAAAGTTTTTATTGCAGAAGTCCTACATGTCCTTGGTTAGGCTTGTTCCTAAATTTTTTGAAGCTATTACGAATGGGAGTGTGGCCATGGTATCATTTTCTAAATGTTTCATGCTGGTGTACAGAAAGAGTATTGATTTTTAGAAGTTGATCTGTGCCCTGCCACTCTTCTGAAATGTTTTGGGTTTTTTTATTTTGTTTTGTTTTTAGCATTTAAAGATGTTTCTGGCAGAAATTTTGAGACATCTAACAAATAATACCATGGAAAATAGGAATTGTTTGACTGCTTCATCTTATATTATCCTTTTACTTTTCTTCTTTATCTTATTGTTCCAGCTAGTGCATTAAGCACAGTATTGAAAAAGAGTGTGAGTAGAGGATAGCCCTGTCCTTTTCCTTATTTCAATGGGATTGCTTCATATTTTTCTAAGTATAGGATGATATTGACTGTGGGTTTTTTAGATATAGTTTGTATTATGTTGAGATACTTTCTAGTCCTACTCCCTCTAGGGGTTTTATCACAAAGGCATGTTGAATTTTTGTTAAAGAATTTTTTCTAAATCTATTGAGATGATCATGTGACTGTTGTCTTTAAGTCTATGCTTGTATGGTTTATTACATTATTGACTTATATATGTTGAGCCATCCATGTATCTTCTTGATAAAGGCCACAATCTACAGGGACTTTCCATGTCACATCCAACCTCCTTACCCAGTCAGATCCTGCACATTCTTCTCCAGGGTAATTTAGCAAGATAAGTCTGCCTGGACTTCCCCACTTTGAATTCTCCATAACTCCAAGATCTACCCACAAACTCCATCCAGGCTTAGACCAGGAAACACATCCTGTATACCAGCCCAGTCCCTTGTGTCTACCTAACTCCATTGTACTTAGGCCATACCAAACCTCTAGACACACCCAGAACTTAACATCCTCTCCTCTGCCACAAACTGTTCTGTCCACATCAGGCACAGAACCAAATAGAAGTGCACATCCCCAGATCTCATTGCAAAGATTACAAACACTATGAAAGATCAAAGTAGCATCTCCTACCCTTCCAAAAAATCACCACTATTATTGAAATGTTTGCTGGTAAGAATTACCTAGATAAAATTTAGCACAAGTACTTTAAGAGAACAACCATAAGCTTCATCAATGAATTCAAGACATAAAGAGGCTTATGGAAATAATGGAGACAATGCAGGATTTGAAAATGGAATTCAGTCAACAGAGAAAGCATTGGAGAAGACTCCAGCTTAAATGAGGATGGAATTGAAAAACACAACATCCCACTAGAAAACTCAAAGAAAAGTCTTACAAATGGAATGAAGCAAGTAAAAGAAAGAATATTTTTTGAAAGCAGCATTAATAGGAGTCCAAGTACTGAGAGAAGAAGTGCACACAAGCCCCCATCCCTAAGCCAGAAGCTATCTCCAATTAATCACTGCTGACAAAAGAAAAATTAGTTTTCTCCAACAGAGTCTCACTGGTTATATGAACCACATTTAACTGCGGTCCCCATGCCCAGCAGTAGATAGCCAACACAAAATGAACTCAATGATATTTTTCAAAATTTTTGTCCTTTTTTATATATATCATAGTTTCCAATTTTCTGTCTTTATTGGATTTCTGTATGTCCAAATGTCATGTCATTCAGGCAGTGGCCTTTATATTTGTTTAGTATGCCAAATTAATACCATATTTAACTTAGTGATACAATTATCAATTTATTTTTAAGAATTGGTTTTCTTTGAATACCATTATTCCAAAGAAAAAGAAACAAAACAAAAGCTACTTCTATCAGTAGAAAGTTTATTATTTCAGGGAGTGTAACAAAACCCACAGCCTCTCAAAAGAAGGCAAACAAAAATCTTTCTGTCAAACTCATAGGGCTTATCATAGTAAGCCATGTCACAAGAAGAGAGCCATACTATGCAGCTTAATAGTGTCATCAGTTCTGGTTAGAAAGCCTTAAAATGTATCTCTACTCTTCAAAACTTAAAGTAATAAAAACAGACATCAACAAAGATTCCCCTCTTCTTCCTACAGAACTACCTGTTAGGATTATTTTCCTTCAATTTTCCACATTTTGGTTTTATCAAAAGTTGGAGGAATTTTGCCCACCACACTCACATTTCCCCCATTAGTTTCAGACAAACATTTGGGCAACATACTAGCCACATCTCTGGATTAATTAAAATGCAACCAGTCACAAGATGTCCAAGTAAATTTTGGCATGGTATTATTAAAACTTTGTAACTACTATCTTCTGGGAAGAATTGACATAAATGCTAAAATCTAGTAAAGTGTACAACATAAATTTAAATTTGAAAAACAATTTCTTATAAACTGTAAAGTTATGACTTTTGAATTAATAATGGTTATGCATTATCATTTCACAAATTATATTTTGATCATGCCTTATAAAGACAAAATTATCACCTATGATACAACAGTAGAACTGACAACCAAAATAGGTGACTCCCTGCTACTCACCAAGGTTCAACAACCATAAAATGTAACAAAAATTTACCATTATATATCAAAGCAGGAAATTTTGATTTATTTATTTGAAGCACCTTCTATTTGCACTTTGAGAATATCTTACTGTAGTTCTTAACTAAACCTAGAAAAGAAAAAAAAAAGACATTTTTTTTAATGCAGAGCAGATGTGAAGTAGGCCCTTCCTCTTCAGGGAGCCATTGGCCATTTGGCTCCTTTATCCTCTGAGACACATAGGAACTGAGAGCTGCTGACAGTGGAGCAGCACTGTGAGTGTGAGTCCCTTTTTCCAGTAGTTACTCTGGAAATCGCCCAAAACCAATTGAAGATCAAAAGGCCATTGCAGGTTTCCACTCCAAAGGACAATGTATTGCTAAAGCTTCTGAGTTTGCACAATAAAATAACATTAGTAAAAACCAGGCATTCTTGGGCACGGTAAGTTAAAACCAGCATAACCTACCAAATATGAGGTGTTTCAGTCATTTGTATTGTATTTGTATTATGAACATTCAGGTATCTGATCCCACATGAAATCTCCTTAAAAATGAAATTCACAGATGTTGATTTAAATTTAGAATTCTCAATATTTTAATGAAAATAGATTTAGATCACTAAAAAATGACTGCAGACACTCATCAGATTAGCCATCATGTACAATATCTGTCTGATATTAACATTTCCTTGGTCATTTCTTTGCACTGAGCTGCTATCCTTGTACTGCATCATGAATTATCTTCCACAAACTTTGATACTTCCTTAGTCAGACTTTATTTAGTTTATAATTTAGAGGGATATGGGCATGAATGTGTAGGGGTCATTTATCTCTTTAGAGCTATCCAATTTAAGTGCTGTGTATGCCGGGCGGTGGTGGCACACGCCTTTAATTCCAGCACTTGGGAGGTAGAGCCAGGTGGATCTCTGTGAGTTCGAGGCCAGCCTGGGCTACCAAGTGAGTTCCAGGTAAGGTGTAAAGCTACACAGAGAAGACCTGTCTCAAAAAAAAAAAAAAGTGCTGTGTACAAGAAATATTTGTGCTGTCAAATTTCATCAGTTTTTGCAATAGTCAAATCATCATATCCCGGCTGGATAACGTCTGCTGAGTATACTTTCTTGCCAACTTTTCAACAATGCTCTTTACCTATAGGTCTAAGATATTTATCTTAGTATTTAATACCTCAAGGCCCCAGGGGTAGCACTACTACTAATATTATTATCATTTGATAAAATCAAACATGTTTTTGGATTCTTTACTCCAATGAGAAATGTGCTTAAATATGTCATAACTCAGGTGAAGTAACTGACTTATAGACTATGTGATTATAATATATATTATACACCTATAATACATATATTCTAAGTAAGCTTATAAAATAGTACTCTGCCCTATGACAGTTTCAAGCATCCTTGTTGCTAGTGATCTCCTTTTCTTCCCTCTATCTCTGTCTTACCCTTATTCAACCATCCTCTGCTATAACCCTCCATTTTTCCCATCATCCGTTAGTAGCACCTGCCTCCTATCCCCAGTTTCTGGAACCCCTTTCCTCCCTGTCCCTCCATGGCCCCTTCCTATGTTCCCCAGCTTCTGATACTTCACATCATGTACTCAAATCTAAAGATTCAGAGTTCGGATGCACAAATAAAAGAGAACACATGATGTTTGTGTCTTTCTGGGTCTGTGTTTACTCACTGATAGTAATTAAAGAAAAAATGTTTCAGAGGAGGGGGACAAGAAAGAAGCTTGAGGCAAAGGAGGGGGTTTAAGGGTAATGTAGCCAAAGTTGTCATTCACAAACTGCCCCAAAATGAGCAAAAACTTAAAAGAAAGATAAAATAAAGTCAGGAAGAGAACAAACTCTGAGAAGCTGTAAAGGAACAGTAGACATTTTAACAGCGCACTCCCAGAAGCCCTGGCGAGAAGACAAGCTAAGTTGGAGTAACAGGAGGCTGTTTCAGATCCAGCAACATCTAACTAGACAAAGAAGGGTAGGAGAAATTCTCCATGACTTTTTCTGAGGCCCTGTCTTCCTTCTGCCTAAGTGATAAGTGGCATCAGGCTCACAGGTACCACCTCTGCTTTCTAACTATGCAACAAGGAGAAAAGGGAAAAGCTTCCTGTCTTGGGAAGTTAATTCCAGTCTACAATTGTAACTATACTCCACTTAGCTCCCACACTGGTGAGAGTATCTTCATAGGAACATACCATAAGGGAGTCTGACAGTACTGAGTCTCAATACCTAGAACACAGCTGTGACTCCCACAGCAGTGCTTTGTATCAACAGAAAGGGAAATAACGGTCAGGGCACAGCGCAATCCGTTCAACAGACATTGCTTGTTAATTACACAATACCTCCCAAGAGCTATGATTTTGAATACAGGGACATATATTCAAATATAAAAGCCTGCTGTGCTGGTGATCTCTGAGCATATGAGAGGAAAAATAAAGCAGAAAATACATGTGCTATTATAGATAATTACAGTCTCCTAAGAAGGACAGGGGATGGACCAAATTTCATGAAGGAAATATGGGAGTAGGAAATGTTGGGATGCTCAAAGGCCTAAGCCTCTTTGTTTTGTTTTTTAATGAATTTTATTCTGAAGGTCATTCATTATCAGTCACTGAAGAATTACAAGCTAGAAAAATGAGATTACTGAATATGCTTTTGGAGAGAGAGCTCTTTATGAACTCTCGCTGAGGAGAACAATTTGTTTTGGAAGCAATGACACTGGAAATAGAAAAATTTGATTGAAGTAAATCATTTGACATTTAAAAATGAACTATCAGAATAGCAGTAATTACTTAATTTTAAGAAATCTGTATCTTTAATCTATTATATAAGTAAATTCAGTGCATACCCTCCTTTCTCATGTTGACATCCTCTAACTGTGTAAACTGAGTGAGATAGCAAATGCAGTTGAAAGATCTTCCCTACCACTTCCCCTGGAATGCATCAGATTTCCATTTGGTTTACACAGTTGACTGTTCTCTGACTGAAGAATGCCCCTCCATGAAAACCTTGCTACGTCCATATATTCTAGAGCAATAATAAGTCATTGTAATTGCTTATTTATACATTTTCAGAAGTTTCCCTGACATAATATAGTTTAACTAGAACTTTGACATCTAGGATAATAATGAAGTGCACACAATATTCTTGTAACTACATGGAAATTATTTTATAAAGAAATGCCAAGGGCAATGTAGAAAATGTAATACCCCCAGCAAGAGGTTTTTAAAGGCCTCCTCCCATCCTCCTCTCATTCCCTTGCCATGTACACGCACACAAATATGCACAGAGAGATTATCTGCCATAAAATAATCGATATCCATAATAAGGACACTGAACTTTAAAAAGGTACCCTTATGTTGAAAGTGTCCCCTGTTTGGAGTATAAATAGCTTTATATTTACACACTTATATACTTTATGTGTGCATACTTTATATACTATTCTTAACTTCCCAGCTTAGGCCCCAGCATATGTACTTCTAAACAGAAGTTCTAATGGCTGTTCTTCTGTGAAAGAGCTACCAACTCACAGTGTCTACTCTTCAGAAGGAAGAATTCTAATTTTCTTCCTATGGGAAATTTTTTTTTCAGATACCTGAATGTCATGTTTATTGTTGCTCCATTCACATGATCCATAATGTGGAATCAGCTTAGATGTTTATGAAAAATTGAATGGATAAAGAAAAAGAGATTTTTATATACAACAGACATAAAGAATGAAATCCTTTCATTTGTAGCAAAATGGGTGGAATGGAAGGGCATCATGTTATGCAAAATAAGCTATGCTCACAAGTAAACAGTGTTCATGCATATGTGGAAATTCAAAGTAGTGATTTGAAAGCAAAAGAGTGAACACTAGAGCTTATTTAGGGAGGGGAGAAGGGACAGAGACTTAGTAAAAGCTAGAAATAAACATGTACAGAAATGTTCTGTCAAAACACCCTAGTTCATACAATTAAGAGTGATTCTGCTAATAAATAACTTCTTATAGACAGCCTTCCATTTAATCACAGAAGGAAAAATGGAAAACCACACACCTTTCTTTTTGTAGTCCAAAGTTAAAATGAGTGTCAAATTTGTTTCTTTAAACTATGAATACACTACAAAATATTTTAGATACACTAACCCCATAGTGTAAAGTTATCCTGGCATAATGTAATTCCTATGTAAAGAGTAAGAATAAAGTCCATTTCAGGAAGTAAGTGCATAAGATAATCCATTACCAAAATAAATGGTTTATGAGCTGCATTCATATCTTCATACCAGTAATAAAAATGGTAAAGTTTTCTTAAACAGATAATAATGTTGCAGGACATTAATTGTGAATAACTCTTTAGTACAGGCATAGTAACAACTGCCATTCAGAAGAATTACATTGAACCCCTACCACATATCATACACAAAATTTAGCCCAAGTGGTCACAGACCTAACCACAAGAAGTAAAACAATAAAAGTCTTAGAAAAAGTTAGGAGTAATTTATTCATGAGCTTGAGGCAAACCATGTGTTTTCATCCAAGTCTAATAATCTAATCTTACTGGATAAAATAATATGTTCAAATGAAATATTATGTTCAATAAGGGTCTCAAATAGCCATCAACTGATAAGTTGAGGGAAATATGGCTTGTCTCCACACTGAAACAGAACAGAGCAGTGAAATACTGATGTCTGATACAATGTTGATGGTCTTCAAAACCATCATCCTAAGTAACAGAAGCCTGGGTAACAGAAGAAGCGTAACATGACTCAAGTTTTACAAATACTAAAAACAAACAATTCAGAGACACACACAGGAGAAAAGTGGTCATCTGTGACTTGAGACAGTGAAGTGGAAATTTTTGCTCCAGCCCATAGAATTTCTTTAGATGATTATTAAATTTAAAATTAAAGTATGGCTGGGTGTGGTCTCTACATAGTGAGGTCCAGGCAAGGAAAGACTACATAGCGAGAATTTGACTCAAAAGAATAAAATATAGAGTATTAGATGATTCCGAAAATATATTGACAAGAAATGTACACTTGAAAAATGAATTTTATGGTTTGTAAACGATGTCTTGAGAATGATGCTTAAAAAGAATTCTCTAACATCAGATGTGGTGGAGCAGACCTACAATCCCAACATGTAAGAGGTTGAGGCAAGAAAATATCAAATTCGAGGCCAGCTTGAGTAACATAGTGAGACTGTATCTATAAAATAATACTCTATATTTATATTGTTATGCTATAAGAATCCTTTTATGTGTCACTGACCCTTTGATTTTTCTGAATGCATCATTGTTCACAGCAAATGACTCTGTACAGATATAAGTATCAGTTTAAATTAGTAGACTTTATGCTCAAGATGAAATTCACATAGGACCCAGGGTACACACCTACCATCCCAGATTCTCAGGAGACTCGGGAGACTGAGACAGGAGGTCACAGACATAAGGCTTGCTTGGACTACAGAGTGAACTCTGTAAATGTAAGTGTGTTACCTTCGTTAGATCCTGTTTCAAACTAAAAAGTAAAAGGATAGCTGTGGCTATAGTTCAGTAGTAGAGTGTTTGCCTAGAATGTGTGAGGCTCTGTATTCAGTCTCCAGTTCTTGACTCTGAGAAATTCACAGTGCAATGTCTTCACAAACTCATCATGAGTACAGAATAAGTGATGCCAAAAAGTTAATTGATAATTTCCTTTTATCCATAGGAGATAATCTATGTTTTTGTTCTACCACCCTCTCACCATCACCTCCTCCAGAAAATATGCGTTCGCTAATATATGCAACTTAAAACTCAGAAAACCTGGTTACTATACGTTAATGGATTTAGTGAGAGCATATGAAATCGGGCTGCATCTCCTCGTCTGAAGGAATGAAATATCTCACACTGAAAGACAAAGGGGTGAAATACGAACAGGGTGGAAAGTTAGCTTGGAATCATTGCGGTCCAGCTATAGTTTGACTTAATGTCTCATACCTGAACTCTGGGAAGCATCTCATTTCTCTGCTTTGCAATTCTGCCATGGTTCACCTGATGGGATGTATTTTTATAAAAGAAATGAAAGAAACCCCATAGGTTCTATTCCTTTGCAGGAAATTTTGTTTTGGCTCATTAATGTTTTCCATCTCATTTCATACTTCCACTGAAAAATTTGCCCAGAGCAATTTTTAACAAATAAATAAAATAAGACAAATGGAGTTCATTTGCTTGCATCTTTTTAAAGAAAAAATAAAATTAAAAGAAAAACTTTCTATGTATCACAAATTTAGAAAATTTGTGTGACAAAATTGAATGACTTAGTAACCTAATGGAGTTGCTTTATTTACTGCTGCCTTGAAGATGGGATATCTGATAATTAAAATTATTCTTATTCTCTTTCATAAAAAAAATCTAGACATCTAAAGCAAGTGCATTCTTCATAGCCCCTTTGCTTACAAATTTCTGATTGAGTTAAGAAGGACTTAATTCTGATTTCATAATTATTTCCTTTGTGAATATAGAAAAAATCATAAAAAGAATACACAGCAGACTTATTGTGTAATGCTTATGAACTTATTATTTACAGATTGGCAACAAGGACCAATGAAAGCCTGGGATTTATTCTGAGTCAGTCCCCAGGCTCAGGAAAGCTGCCCAGGGCAGATGGAGTCTCATCTGTGAATGCTCCATTTGCTTTGCAGCCGAGAGACTAAGGCAGTCAGGCCACCCTGGGCTTTATGTCTCATTGGGTTAAAGTGTCAAAGGATGTGCTGCTTTCAGGGAAGACCTAGAAGAGAGCCCAGGCTGTTCCACTCCCTTTCTCAGCTTAGGATATTGCATTCCAGTGCATCCTGTAGCTGTTCTCAGGACATATATAAGCTGGAGCATAACTGTGTTGGTCTATGGTCACCTGTGAAACTCTCTACAATTGCTGAGACTGTAGAGTAATGGAAGGAAATACTTTCATTATTAAAAGAGTCTTGATTTCTTTTATAATTACCTGGATGTTGTCACCACCCCTACCTCCTCCTCCTCTTCTTCTTCTCCTCCTACCCTCCTTCTTTGTTTGAGCTTCTAATTTAATTCCACATTTCTCCCTTGTCTTTCTCTCCTTCAAACCCTCCCATGTATCCCTCTCCACTCTCCTTCAAGCTCATGGCCTCTTTTTTCACTAATATTTATTGCACGAATATAATGTATATAATCATGCATGTATATATACATATAATATAATATATTCATATAATATAATTGAGTATAACCTTTTCAGTCCATATGTATGTTTTAATGGCTGACCATTTGAAACTGGACAATAAATTGGTGTACTCTTTTTGACAAGTCCATCTCTCCTGTTCCCAGCTTCCCTCAGTTGCCTGTAGTTCTTTGCATAATAGGGACCACCACAGAAAACCAAAACTAATAAAAATTCAGAATTGTGGAAGCCAGCCCCAATGAATACATCTACAAAACACCCCTGCACCTCAGGCTATGGAAACACTGCATGAGAGGGGAAAAAAATTGTAAGAGCCAGAGGTTCAGGGAGTTTGCTTTGAGATTTCTTTCTCCTAGTAATGTCAGAAGCTGCACACTAGTAATGTTAGTAGTCTCACTAACATGACTGCCCAAAGAACATGCCAAACTGGATGGATAAAAGCCCATGAGGCCTTTCAGCACTTCATAATCATCCACCATCAGATCTTCCTGAAACTTTCTTTGCTCATCTTTGAAATTAGTCAGCTTTCTGTTATTATGGCGAAACTCTTGATCCAAGCAACATAAAAAGGAAAATGTTTATTATAGGATGCGATTTCAGAAAGTTTCAGTTCACAGTTGCTTGGTCATATTGCACCTGCCACAAAAAGTGTCAGGAGTATATGTGTGGGTGCTGGAGTGTCTTGGTTACTTTTTTGTTGCTATGATAAAACACAAGGATGAAAAGAAACTTGGGAAGGAATGCTTTTATTGCATCTTAAAACTTCAGACTCTCGTACTGAGGGAAGTCAAGACAGAAACTCAAGGAAAAAACCTAGAAGCAAGAATTGAAGCAGAGACCATGGAGGAAGTGCAATAACACTGCTTACTGAATTGAACCCCATGGATTGGTCAGTCTGCTTTCTTATGGAATTCAGGGCCATTTTTCCAGAGTTAGAACCACCCACAATGGCTTGTGTCTTACCAAATCAATCATTAATTAAGAAAGAAACCACCTCAAATTTGCATACAATCTTTTTAAATTAATTTATTTATTTTACAGCCCAGCTGTAGGTTCACCTCCCTCCTCTCCTCCCAGTCCCTCCCCCAACCCTCTCGATCCCCATCCCAAATCCACTACTTCTCAGTTTCTGTTCATGGCCTCATAGGCTTTTATCCATCCAGTTTGGCATGTTCTTTGGGCAGTCATGTTAGGAAAGGTTGCCTATAATCTTAAAGATGGGGTCTCTCAATTGTGGTTCCATCTTCTCAGAAAAAAATAAATAAACTGGATAATTGACCCTTTGTCAGCTTGACATGAACACATCATTATTCCACTATATTTTTGTTCATTTCCAAGATATTATATTAGCATCACTATCCCAATATAAATTACATTCCAAAGTTTAAAAGTCCCATAGTCTTTAAAATATAAAATATTTTAAAATTCCTATTTCTTTCAGAGTACTACCTTGGAGACTCTTATACATTACCAAGTTAGGTTGTGAGCATGAGATACAACCTTGGTTTTTTTTTTTTTATTTTACAACACCATTCAATTCAACATAATAGCCACAGATTCTCCCCCTCTCGCCCCCCTCCCCCTCCCCCCAGCCCACCCCCATTCCCACCTCCTCCAGATCAAGGTCTCCCCCAAGGACCGGGATGGACCTGTTAGACTCAGTCCAGGCAGGTCCATTCCCCCGCTCCCAGACCGAGCCAAGTGTACCTGCATAAGTCCCAGGATTCAAACAGCCAACTCATGCAACGAGCCCAGGACCCGCACCAACGCACAGCTGCCTCCCAAACAGATCAAGCCAAATGACTGTCTCATGCATTCAGGGGGCCTGATCCAGTTGGGGGCCCTCAGCCTTTGGTTCATAGATCCTGTGCTTCCATTCATTTGGTTATTTGTACCTGTGCTTTATCCAACCTTGGCTTCAACAATTCTCGCTCATATAAACCCTCTTCTTTCTCACTAATTAGACTCCCAGTGCTCCACCAGGGGCCCAGCCATGGATGTCTGCATCCAGATTCCTCAGTCCTTGGATGGGGTTTATGGCACAACTATCAGGGTGTCTGGCCATCCCATCACCAGAGTAGGTCAGTTCCTGCCATCTCTCCACCATGGCCAGCAGTCTTTTGTGGGGGTATCTTTGTGGATCTCTGTGGGCCTCCCTAGCTCTCTGCTTCCTCCCCTTCTCATGTGGTCTTCATTTACCATGGTCTCCTATTCCTTGTTCTCCCTCTCTTTTCTTGATCCAGCTAGGATCTCCCACTCTCTTTCCCTCGACCGTCGCCCTTCATTTTTCCCACTTATGACCAGGTTGTTCATGTAGATCTCGTCCATTTCTCAGTGTCTTTTTTGGGGTCCCGTTTTCCAGGTAGCCACGTGTACCATACCTTCTGTGTGCTGACCCTGAGAAAATATTCCCAGAAGATTTTTGACTCAATGATGCCTGTCTTTTCTTAATCAACCCAAAGTTCTCAGCTCCCACTAACCAGCACTGATTGTCCCAGCAAAGCAATGGCTTTATGTTAGTGGTTCTGGTCTCTCCTTAATTATAGCTAATTACAAGATAGGCAAAGCCACAGATTCTTACTCAAAATATCATATAAATAGCCTGGACAGAGTTTTAACTAGTCAAAATACAGAGCACAACAGACCATGAATTGCCCAACCCTAACTGCTTCATCTACAATTAATCATACATTTAAGGCTCGAGAAACATCATGGAAGTGGAGACGAAAAGAGTATAAGAGCCAGAGGACCAGGAATGTCTACTATTAATTCTCTTTGCTATATATGGCAGGGAATCTGTACTCATGAAAACTTCAAACTATAGTCACTTAAAAAGACCTGAATTATGAAATACCAGTTGATATGATAATGAGGATGGAGTAAATCTTACAGGGCTCCACCTCTAGCTGAAGAACTACAAGTATTAATGGCTACTGATCAAGGAGGAATCAATCTTCTCCAGGGATAGGCTTCCACATGGTTTTCTTAAATACATGTACACAAGAAACTCTAAATGGTTTCAGCAGGATATATGTATATGTGTGCGCTAAAGACAGCACAGCCCTTAGCAATACAGGGTCCTGGAAGACAGAGACAATACTCTGAGTTCATTTCAGGAATGAACATTTTTTTCCACTGCTATTTATATATTGTTTGGCTGGCTTGTAATGACTGTGTTGCTAGCAGAACTTCAGCATACAGTCTCTTTGACCTGTATGAGTTCTTTTTACATTCCCTGTTATCATGGTCTGTTTTGCTCAAAAGGATACTACTCCTTGGCTTTATCTCTTGCCTGCCAGTTTCTGCAGTAACATGACCACAGCTGGGACAGGCTTTGTGCCTGTCAAAGGAACTGCTGAAGACCTTCTGAACCCCAATGTGTGTGATCATAATAATTGTTATTTAAAAATATTAAAGAGGTCATGAATTTGAGAGAGAGGGGGTGGAATATTGGAGAAATTATAAATAAAAATTCCAGTTTTTGTTGACAATTGAATGCAAGGCAATAGGATAAGAATTGAGGGCTGGTCATGAATTCCAAGCTACATATAATATCAATAGAGTAAATAAGGAGAAATACCTTCCTTGTACAGTCTACTGAACTGCAGACAAAGGCAATAAAGGAATCTTAAAACAGCCCTGGAGAAAGTCTTGTAAAAGAAAGGCATTGCCCATGCCCATCCAAACAATGGGATCTAGATAGCAATGAAACTTTTCCTTTAATGTTGAGATTAAATAAGTCAGTTGCAACAACCAAATGGAATGGGGTGTATTTTTCATAAGTATCTGTACCATTGCCCATCTTCTAATGAAAAATTCCTATTCCTGTCTTTTGTCTCATTTAACATCTGACTGTTTTGTCTCCACTAAATTAAATGGTATTTTTATTAACCCTAAATAAGATGGATGCTTTGCAAACATACTTGCCAGATCTGTCGTTTGTATTTCACTATTGATTAGTTCCAACTGCTATGCGGATGCTTCTGAGTTTATCACTCTTCTTTTTTGACATGGAATCTCATTGCTACCTATACTGTCTATGGAGCTTCTTCTATCATATTCTTACATTTATTCCCATTTCAAATTCTTTCACAAAATTTTTGGTTTTGTTTTTTATTTCTGTGCAATGGGGGTCTAATTTTATTTTTCTTCTTATAAGCATCAGTTCTAGTACCATTTATGGAAGAGATTATCTTGTCCTCTTTATGTGTTTTTGGAATTCTTGTCAAGAATCAATCAACTGGGTTTTTTGTTGTTGTTGTTGTTTGTTTGTTTGTTTTTTCCAAGACAGGGTTTCTCTGTGTAGCTTTGTGCCTTTCCTGGAACTCGCTTTGAAGACCAAGCTGGTCTCGAACTCACAGAGATCCACCTGCCTCTGCCTCCTGAGTGCTGGGATTAAAGGCGTGTGCCACCACCGCCCAGTGAATCAATCAATTTATCAGAAATATCTGCATGTAGTCCCAAACTCTCTGTTCGGTTGGCCCTTGTGTCTATTTTATGTCATCACTATGCTACTTTGATGCCTATAGCATTTACATCAAGTGGCATGATGGCTCCAGGATTGAAAGATGATGTATCCTTTTGTTAAGCATTTCAGCAGCTGCTTGAGAATGGAGAAATTGGACATGACGAGAATGTGGGTTTTCTCTGGAGAGCAGGCCACGGGGGTCCCATACATCCCTACTAGATGAATGATAAGAGCAGCCTCCACCTGTCTTTCCTGTTCCTGGTCATCTCTTAACATCTCAGCTATGAAGAATAATCAGTGATCTTTTCTGTACAGACTTTCTCCTGCTCCCTCCACTTCCTTTTTTATTCCTTCCCCATTGTATTGCTACAGCTCTGCAATGGGTCCTTGAGCCTTCTCAAGATAGTCTTGTTTTGGGGGTGGCTGTCTATATTTGTTCTTTGCAGAGTGAGAAATCTGAAATCTACAATACCATTTTGGTGACATCTTCTACTCGCTCTTTAATTTAAAGCTCCTTGACTCAAGTTGTCTTTTTATCTTCCAAGTAGTAGTTTGCATAACTCTTTCTTCCCATGATTTGGTGGTTGCAATTTGTTGTAAATTAGGAATTAAGATAAGTAGACTTATCTAAATGTATGTTTATAAAGTAAACTTTTTTTTTTTTTGGTTTTTCGAGACAGGGTTTCTCTGTGTAGCTTTGCGCCTTTCCTGGAACTCACTTGGTAGCCCAGGCTGGCCTCGAACTCACAAAGATCCGCCTGCCTCTGCCTCCCGAGTGCTGGGATTAAAGGCATGCGCCACCACCGCCTGGCCTAAAGTAAACCTTTGAATAATGGTTTTTATGTAATGCTATAATTTCTAATGTAATAAATATTATAACTCACACTTAATATAAATTTAGATACATGGCTTGATTACTCAAACTTTTGTAAGTTCCTTTAAAATATTTCTTTAGTTCCCACAATGATGAATCTTTTTCATAATTAATAAAGAAAGCAGAGCAAATAAAATGAAGAAAGCAAAAGTCAGAATCTCCAGTGGCATTACGTTGAATGTTTTACTGTGGAAACACATGCACTGAAAACTTTGGGCCTTGGAGTTGAAACATGAGATACTCTACAGAGCTAAGGGATGCTGACTTCCTAGACCTACAGGAGATCATGCAACTTACAGATTTTAGTGCTCCAGTAGCCTCCCCATATTTTATACCCATGCTTTATACATCCAAATTTCATTTCTGTTGTAGTAATTAATAACATGACAAGCTACTTAGAAGAGAAACTAGTTAGGCTTGCAATTCTAGGTTACAGTCCATCACTGCTGGCAAGTCATGGTGGTAGGAGCGTCACACAGCTGGTCATATCACATTCATAGTCAAGAGCAGAGAGATAAATGAAAACATGCCTGCATTTTGCTCAGCTAACTTCCATTACTTCTGTACAACCCAAGATCCCAAACCAGGAAACAGTACTTCTCATTTTCATGCTGAGTCTTTCTACCTCAATGAAGATCATCAAGAAAATTGCCCACAGACATACCCACATGATCTAGACATTTTCTGATTAAGATTCTTCATGATGATTCTAAATTGTGTCAAGGTGACAATTAAAACCAACCACCACAGGGTTCCAGCACTTGAGGGTGGGAAGGAACCTGTAACAATAAATGGCACCACAGACTGTTCCTCTGCTTGTCTGCTAACACCACTTGTCAAATGTTCAGGTTTATGAAAACATCCAAAGACCAGCATAGGAAGTCTTTGTATCCAATGTAGAGGAAAGGAACCCGCCCACCTCATGTTAATGCTTTTCTATCAGGATGTAGTTACATTTGGAGGAAGCATTTCAAAGAGGTAAACATGTGGTTAGATGTTTTCATTATAGCCTTCCTTTAACAAAATATGGCCAATTTTCTTCTAAGAAGCAATTGGACCTGTGGATGCTCAGGGCCACACAAAGCCACAGACCAAAGAAATATAAGCTAAGGAAAGATGCTCTCATATAAAACCAAGCCAACCAACACCTTGATCTTTAACTGTTATCCTGCAAAACAGTGAGGAAATCAGTTTCTGTTGTTTGGACCCCCTATCCCTGTTGCATGTCTCCACCAACCTAAAGCAGAGGGCAGCCCTCCACTGCTGCATCTGCAAATGGGGGAACATGTTTTACTCTATGAAGGAAAATGCAGCAAGCTAGGAACCTTACAGTCATATTACATATTTAACTCCATTGCTTGTCAAATACTTGTGAAACTGTAAATTGAGTAAATATCTTGGATGAAAATGGCACAAAACTGGATAATAGGCAAACTGTTTTGCTGTGGGCTTCCCTGAATTCCTCCCCCATGAGGCTGCCTTCATTTTCAATCTTATTTTTCCATTTATTTTACTAAAACCATAGATATATTTCTCAATTACTTTGGCTTAGTTTTCAATGGTAAAATATGGAGAATTATGACTGTCTAACAGTGGTACTGCGAGAACAATATTTATTATGGAGACTGCCTTATCACATACAGGCAATAACTGAATATATAACGTATTTGGGGAAGGAATCTATCCCTTGGGTAGAATTACCCAAGGATAAACCAATTCATGGGGATAAGACATTCAAATTAGCTTTTTTAAAAATCATAATTAGTATAGAGTATTTCTGAGCTATAAAATAAGGCTATAGAAGATTCAAAATAACTGATTTAATTGTATTTTTAATTAATACAGCAGTAAGGTAACTAATAATCAAAGAAATATATTGCAATTTAGTATAAAATGTTGGCATAACATGCTAACCTTGTTAAAATTTGTTTGAGATATTAATAAGTAAACATTAATATATGAAGATTAAATGGAAGAGTTTTATTTCAATGAAGTTTGGACTCATCTATTTTGATTCATGTATTTTCTAATGAATTCTCCCAGTTCCAAGAGTTTTTAACAGCTGAACATAGACATTAGATTTTATAGATAGAAAATTTTGCTTAGTGCTAAAGCACACACAATGTACCTTTGCTGGAGGCATTTTTTTTTTCAGAAAGCCCTGGTGTGGAATGTACTTTCAGTGATATAAAAATAAAAACAGCAGATAGGCAAGCACTAGGCAGCACTAAGCAATATTACTTTGCAAACACTCCCCTGAGATGTAACTAATCTGCTTCATTTAACCTAGAAGAATCATGCAATATTCTTCTCAAAACTATTTAACTAGCTCAAATTCAAATGATAACACAGAACAACAAAGAGTAATTATGAAGACAATTTCCCATCACCTGATATGGCCTGATGTTTAAATCTATTTGTACAGAGCTAAAATATCACTGTGTTTAATCATTATAATGACATTTTTAGTTATAATACATTAAAACTATGTACTCATGAAATCGTGTTTACATTACTTAAAAATAACAGAATTCTTGAAATGATATATTCCATAAATTTACATGTAATATTCTCACCATTTCTATTTAGTTTTGTTTTGATCTGAAAATAATCAAAACAAATTAAAGACAGTCTTTCCAAAGAAATCAATCATTTAGAGTAGAAATATATTAACAAGTCTAATATGAAACAAATGAGTGCTCCAGTCGATGGTAGATCAGTCTCCGGTACACCTCTAGTCATTCCTTGACTTGTTGCTGTGACAAGACACTTGGTAAAGCAAATTCAGGAAGGAAGAGTCTATCTTGGCTCACAGTTGCAGCACACGGTCCATTACATCAGAAGGGCTATATTAATCAATCATGATTCTACATTTTATGTTTGTATGTGTCTCAAACAGCCATTTTTAAATATAGAAATGGTTTCCTAGCTTGTTTTTAGCATATACCAATCACTAAAAACAAATTGTCCATTTATGGACAAAAATTATGATATTTATTGATAGTGAATTGCTGTGGATGACTGATTGATAAATAAAATGCTGATTGGCCAGTAGCCAGGCAGGAAGTATAGGTGGGACAAAGAGAGAGGAGAATTCTGGGAAGTGGAAGGCTGAGTCAGGAGAAGCTACCAGCTGCCACTGCCATGAGAAGCATGATGTAAGATACTGGTAAGACACAAGCCACGTGGCAAGGTATAGATTTATAGAAATGGGTTAATTTAAGATATAAGAACTAGATAGCAAGAAGCTTGCCATGGCCATGCAGTTTATAAGTAATATAAGTCTCTGTGTGTTTGCTTGGGTCCCAGTGGCTGCAAGACTGGTGAGTGAGAGAGATTTGTCCTGACTGTGGGCCAGGCAAGACCAGGAAAACTTCAGTTACAGTGAATGCTATGACATCTTCAGAAAAAAAAAATCATTCAATTTCTTTTTTTTCCCTCAATGTTTCCAAATAATTACAGGTGTTCATTCATTCAGTTTTAACTGCTGCATAAGGGAATACTGTTATGTACATCCCGGTGTCAATTTCCTATCCTTGTGTATACTGTTGTTATCAACTGTAAACATTTTTCATGCATCTCCTGTACACCTGTGTATTATACTCTCAGGAGTAACAATGCTAACATATACACATAAACACTCGAAGCTTCACAAAATGATTCCTACTAGTGCCCAAAGTAAACATGCAAATTAATTACATACCATCATCAGTACAGTAGTTTTCTTGATGCATAGGATCATCAGCTCTTGTTACTATAATGCTTATCATCTCAAATGATGTGATAAGCAGTGTCTTTATGGCTTTGAGTAGCATCTTACTATTGAAGCTTAAAATTTTTATTTTATTAATTTCTGTTTTCTGTACTCTAAAATTCATATTGTGGTACATGCTAAATTCTCTCTTGGTTTTCTAGTTTCAGCTTATGCATAGTTTATAAACCATTGTTTAAAAATTATATGCTATGTCTGAGAACTGTCTTCTGCACAGGTTTGGGGTGTGCTAATGTCCTTTATTGTGCTGCACAATATTAAAAAACATAATAAAATTAACTAATTATTTTACAAGATTTATCTGTGTGTGTGAGTGTGTGTGTCCACACACTTGGGTACAAGGGTAGGTGACCATATGTGTGTGAAGGCCAGAAAAGGCCAATGGGTGTCCTCTTCTGTCACTCTCCTGTGTATTGTCACACCTTGTGTATTGTCACACCTCGATTGGCTAATTTTGGTTGTCAACGTGGCTGCATCTGAAATTAACTAACACAAAAGCAAGAGGGCAACTCCTGGAAAGGATTGTTTTGGTCAGATAATTTGAATTGGGAAGATCCACCCTAAATCTGGGCAGCAGCCCAGACAAAAGAACATGAAAGAAGGAAACTGAGATTTTTGAAGGGAAAATTTAGATAAACAATCCATGATATAACTATATAATTTATGATAGAAATTAGAAATAAAATATTATAAAACATGCATACATTTTAAGTTAAAAAAAACACTTCCTCCAATTTTTTGTTAAATTGGATATTCATTTCAGTTGTGAAAATCATAAACAGCAATTAGGTGATAAAATAAAACCAAGCAAATAAAATAGTGTCATTCCTCTCATTTCATTGACCCAGTGATTGATACTTCATTTATACCATCCTGTACATTCCTTTGTGTCACATTTATGAAATAGATGATGAATGTACATTAATTAGATGCACAAAGGATAGTGCAGAGAGGTCTAATATAGAAGCTACATGCCATGTGGGGCACCATCTGTTAGTCCCCACACATTTATTTCTCAGAACCAGTTAGAAGAATTATCACCTTATGCTTATTCACCAAAATGTTTGCCTTTTGTATTTGCTTTCTGAAAGCTAACTGTGTTAAACAAGGAACTGAGCTGTCAAGGCAGATTTGCACAAATAGAGATCTTGCCCTCTATCAGGATCTCCTTACATTTCCAAATGTACACAAACCTGGATGTCTTTCACATCCATGAAAGATCTAGAAGAGTGAGAGTACTGAGTTCTTCTGTATATGTCTTTGGCTTCTAAATGAGAGACACAGGCTACCTTAGACACCAAGGACTATTAAGATAATAAAACACCTCCTTGTTATGCACAGTCATATAGTTTATGTAGCCTACTCCAGGAAGCCATACTTTTAAAGCTTACCCAAGGGCTCCCACAATAGGAAAGTCTTATTAAAAGCATTATGCAAAGACTTCCATACAATATTTGTTCCTTTTCCAAAGGTGCATTTGTCGATGTATTAAAAGAGCCATGACTGGGTCTGCTGCGAACCTAGGAGAGTATCCACAACAATGAAAGTAGAAGAGGTTCACAGGGCAGCTCCTTTGACTTCTCCAGTATGAAAATCATCTGTTACTGTTCTTCATGGAGGGGGCTTCCAAGTCTGTACCAGCTTGACTCCTCTAAGTCCTTTGTCCAAAGTGTTTGCTGTCTTCAGCAATAGGTTCCTAACTTCAAACTCTGGGAGGTAACCAAGGGCAAGGGCAATAGCTTGTTGTTTTCAGGGTCTCTTAGAATGTCCAAACAACAACTGGAAGGGAGATGTCTCTTGCCCCATTCTAGGTTTTTGTTAGATAGCCCTTGGCTCCTGGGAAGACCATTATTACCTTGTGTGGGGGCAACATATAAATAATATACTTTCTGAAGTAAGATTATGAAATAATGTTTTTCTATGGCTTTTTCAAACATTTCTTAGCATTAGTTGTTTCTCCTTCCCTCTCCTCTTTTATATTACCCTCCTTTTTTCTTCTTTCCAGTTGGTCCATTGTTTTTCCCTTCCCATTTTCATAGTGCCTTTATGTATGCCTCTAGAATTGTTTCCCCCCTGCTCTCTGAGTAGATGTTTTCTACTTTCCTAGATTCTGTGGTTCCTCAAGACTATACACTCAAGCCTAAGGATTTGGAGCTAAGATACACAAGTAAGAAAGAACATGCAGTGTTTGTGTTTTTCAGCCTCAGTTTCCAAACTTGGTACTTTCCATTTTGATTTATTTATCTTAAAATTTCATCATAAAATCAGAAGATGTCATGCAAGCTGGAAAGGGAGAAAAATAAGCCATAGTCTTATACCACAGTAAATTCTGCCATCCACAACCATGACTGGTGTTAAGATGTCTCCAATAGTATAACAGAAGAACTAATATCTTAGAGGCAATTAATAGGTATTTAATTAAGAACCACTGAATAGGAGAAGATTCATTCCTGGTAATGTAACCATAACCAAAACCTTGTGACTAGAGAAGTTATAGACTGCAAAGGAGAATCTACTACTGCCATTTTCCTAAATCAATATACCTTGCAACTGTATCCTAAATAATTACCCTATACTTAAAGAAAATGTAGCTTTTATCCAGTATCAAAGAAGCTTCTTTTTGCAAATGATGGAGTCTTATAGAGATCTATAACAATACTGAGAAAAGTGGCCATAGGAAAATCACAAATGAAGTGGAAAGTTTGTAAAAGTTAGAAGACCTGGATGCTGCTGTGAGATGGTATCTTGTAGACACAGCAGGAATTCTGTATCTGTTAACTCTCAACTATAGCTTCTTGCACAGGCCTGAGTAATGATCACACTAGTCAACATGCCAAATAAATTGGGGAAAACCTTATAAGGTCTTGCACCTAGGTAAAGAGTGATAGGCAGTCAATGGCTATAGAGAGAGGAAGAAGCAGTCTTCTCTAGAGACAAACTCCAAGACAGGTTATCCAAACCTAAGTCATCAGCCACAAAACACATGTACACATAGGCAACAGTAATTGGACTCAGTAGGTTATACATACATGTCTCTGTGTTAATAATAATTATAGAAGAAGAGGTCATGAATGGGAGAGAAGATAATGGGGACACAGGAGAATTAGAATAAGGGAGGGAGAGACAGAAGTGTGTATGCTTGAAATTCTCAACAATTTTTAGGAAAATTAGAAAATATACTAATAAATTACCATGGGGACAAACTTTTCTCTTCCTTAAAATTCAAATGGCTTGGTTTGAGTTCATTAAAATTTATCTTTTTTTAGGAGAAAATGATTTGTCAGAATTCTGAGTTCTTAAGATGCTGAAAGTTGTATGTTTGTAACATTTCCTCCAGGAATGCTTAGGTTTGTTATAAAAGTTTCATTTTACACTTTACTATACTTGTTATTTTATAGCTGATACTCTATTTTCTTCTAGTTCTTTTTTACTAGAAGAAAATTCTTCCTACATGTTTTTTCTTTAATTAGGATGGACTGAAGTGGGACATATTAACATAATGATGAAATAGAACATCCTAAACCTTGATCACATCTTTGAGCATACTTACTCAGAAATATAAAAAAAAATCATAAGGCAAAAATTTCATAAAGTAAAAATTATGCCTACACCACAGTCTCTTCTCTTCTTTTTTTCAGAGTACAAAGGCATAGTTGTTATAGAAATGATTAACCACCTACCACAGCTCCTTTAAGTTCTCCAACCCATACATTAAGGAGTTTATGGTATTAAAATCCATGTAAAATGTTTGGCAATCACCTCCACAAAACAAAAACACAATAATCCATTAAAAGTAATAATATAGTCCAGTTTGCTCCCCACCACAGGAGTTCTGTATCTTTTTTTTCCTAAAGTGTAAGGTTTATTTTCACACTTCTGATTGCCAAAGGAAGAGGAAAGGGGGCCATGCACATATCAGACATTCAAATCCAGACATTATGTAATCACAATGACAAGAATTAATAAAGATTAATTTGCTTTCCATTTAGAAAATCCTAGCACTTCAGATCCATCATTGCTGGGCCTGTAAGAAAAATAATTATCATTTGATTTGAAATTCACCCTTTCCACTGTTCTATAGCCTGTTGCTGTTCATGTCAGCAATGTTTGTATCAAAGTGTTCTAAGAATACTGTTTCCAAGTTGCTGATAATACTGGAGTCACAACACTATAAGCAAGAGACACATGCCTCAGATAAGCAGTATCAACCTAGCAGTAGCAACATTTTTCCTTCTCCTTCCCTCCCCTCCTTCCTTCTTTGTTCCTTCCTTATCTAGCCTTCCCTTCCTCCTTCTCAACTTCCTTCCTTATTTATCCTCCAAAAAAAAGAGTTCTGTATCTTGATCTGCTGGCAACAGGAAGTCAACTGTGACACTGGGAGTAGATTGAGCATAGGAGACCTCAAAGCTCATTCCCATAGTGATATGCTTCTCCAAACAAAGCCATGACTACTCTTTCTTTTTCTTTATTTTATTTTATTTTACAATACAATTCAGTTCTACATATCAGCCATGGATTCCCTTGTTCTCCCCCTTCCTGCCCCCTCCCCTTCCCCACAGCCCACCCCTCATTCCCACCTCCTTCAGGGCAAAGCCTTCCCCGAGGACTGAGATCAACCTGGTAGATTCAGTCCAGGCAGGTCCAGTCCCTTCCTCCCAGGCCAAGCTTAACGACCCTGCATAAGTTCCAGGATTCAAACAGCCAACTCATGCACTGAGCACAGGACCCGGTCCCACTGCATGGATGTCTCCCAAACAGATCACGCCAATCAACTGTCTCACCCATTCAGAGGGCCTGATCCAGTTGGGGGGCCCTCAGCCATTGGTTCATAGTTCATGTGTTTCCATTCGTTTGGCTATTTGTCCCTGTGCTTTATCCAACCTTGGTTTCAACAATTCTCACTCATATAAACCCTCCTCTTTCTCACTAATTAGACTCCCGGAGCTCCACCAGGGGCCTAGCCATGGATCTCTGCATCCAAATACCTCAGTCATTGGATGGGGTTTCTAGCATGACAATTAGGGTGTTTGGCCATCCCATCACCAGCTTTCTGTTTTTGATGGTTCTGTTCACTGCCTAAGCTTGGCTGTTCTGAAACTGGATCTTTAGACCAGTCTACCCTCAAACTCAGAGATCTACCCACCTCTACCTCTGGAGTACTGGGATTAAAGGCATGTACCACCAAGACCAGCTCTAAGCTTTTCTTTCATTCCTTTTCACAAGTTGGAAAATTAGCTATAAGGGATATTGCCCTGAGGTCAACACCCCCTTTATTCTATTTGTTAATCTGTTTATCTTCTTAAACACAGAACTTAGCTCCATTCTATTTCCTAGTGCTCCTTTTCTCACAGAACTTAGCTCCATTCTATTTCCTAGTGCTCTTTTTCTCAAATTGTACATTTTGCATTTTTCCTTTCTCAGCTCGCTCCTTTTCATTGTAAATCATCATTAAAATTAACACTAGTAACCACACAACAGAGTTTATACTAGCCTGTTTTGGGATTTCCTCTGCCAATGGAATTAATCCAAAACTCTTCACTTTAACCTCAATCAGACTCTTCAGACAAGTGCCAAAACACATCCTTCACCAAAGTATCACAAGAATGATCTGTAGGCAACATACTAAAATTCTTCTTCCCTGAAACTTCTTCAGCCAGGACCCCACAGTTCATCAAATCACATTCAGCACCACTGTCTTCCATGCTCCTACTAGTATAGCCAATAAGAAGCACTTAAAGCATTCAACTATTTTTCTATTCCACAGTCCCCAGGTCCATATTCCTTCAAGCAAAAGCATGGCCAGGTCTATTACAGCAATACTTCACACCTGTTGCTAACTTACATCTTAGTTAGGATTTCAATTTCTGTGAAGAGCACCATGACCTCAGAAACTTTTATAAAGGAAAACATTTAATTTGGGAGACTTATAGTTTCAGAAATTTTGTCTGTTATCATCATGGTGGAAAACATGCCAGCATGCAGGCAGACATGATTCTGGAGAAGGAGTTCAGAGTTCTACATATTGATCTATAGACAAGAGAAGTGAACTATGACATTGGGCATAGCTTGGGCATAGGAGGCCTCAAAGCCCACTCCCAATATGTCATACTAACTCCAAAAATGCCACACCTTTTCCAGCAAAGCCACATCTCCTAATAGTGCCATTCCCTTTAGGGGTCATTTTCTTTCAAACCACCACAACTTGATTCTAAAATATTTCTGAGTGACAATGTGGCTACAATGGATATCCACAGGCCAATGTTGAGGCACATAAATCTCCAGGTAGTCTGAGCTTTGGCCACTTGGGCCCATGAAAAATTGGTAATAGTTGCAGCAGAGTTCACCTGTTAGTTGAGTTTCCTTCTTTCTATCAATCAGAGAAGCAGGAATTAGATGGCTCTGGTGACTGGACCACAACCACTGCCTAACAATGAGAACTCTCTACAGGATCAGGAGACTGTCAGGCTCTAAGAATACAACAGGACTTAAATAGCATTATTACAAAATTATTTAATAGGAAGAAACTCAAACCAACATGAAACTAATGTGTAATGCTAGAGATTAAATGGTAATTTTTAATGAAGAACTTAAGTCCCACTAGAGATTGATGATACACATATATTGATAACAGTAAGCAGGCTATTGATAAACTTGTAATTAGATTTGACACAGCTGAAGAATTACTGTACTTTAAAATGGGTGACTTGAAAATTTCTAAATTGAAATGTAAAGAAAAATGTTATGGAAATACAAAGTAAAAAAGAAAAGAAAAAAACACACAGGATTTCCTACTACATAGATACTAGTTCTGAAATATCTAAATACATCAAAATAAACATTTACAAAGCAGAATTTAGAAGTGCATTGTTATAAGAAACTTACTTTCAATATATAAACTTGGATAAATTAGAAGTCTAATAAATTAAAAAGGCATGAAGAAAGATATACCATACTATCACTAATCAAAATAAATTTGGACTAACTAAATGGATATAACATAAAGTGGACTTTAGGGCAAAGATTACCAAATACAATGACAATGGAATAAAGGAGTCAAAAATATATAAAAATCCTAAGTATATATATACTTCATAAAACAGTGTCAATGCATGAGGCAAAGCCTGACAGAACTGAAAGGAGCCACCATGCATACTACACAGTAGCCTTCCATAGGATTTCAAATTCTAGGAGCTGAAAAATTTTATAAAGGAATATAAATATATACAAATATACATACATGCATTCAATAACAATTAATGAAAGAAGGGACTGAATTTGAAGGAGAGTCGTATATAGGAAGATTTGGAAGGAGTGAAGATAAGGGAGAAATGTATTTATATTATAATCTCAAAAATAAAGATAGGTTAAAAAGTACAAAAGAATACATAAGAACTCATCACCACTACCTATCAGTTTGATCTAATTTATACTTGCATAACCGCTCATCCAATAATGCAAATTTTATGTCTTCAGAGTTTTAAGTTAATTTTGCCAAGATATAGTATAATTTGGGCCTAAGAACACTAAGATAAGTTACAAAGTTGCACTCATAAAAATGGAATTTTAAAGTATTGAAAATTTTCTATTGTGAAATAAGACATATTTCTGAACAAGTGATGAATACAGAAAAAATCATTGATACTATTTAAAAATACTTTGTATTAAGTCAATGTTAAAAGGTAATTTATCAAGTGGATAGACTCCTTTAGGTGATATGGGGAATGGAAAGAGTTCAAGTGATGATAACTCAGAGGAAAGGGAGAGAAGTGATGTAATTCTATTTCAATTTTAAATTTTCTTTTAAGTTTAAAAATATTATTTTTCACCATAACCTAGATGCAAAGCAAATATTTCTGGACTCATTCTATGAAGTCAGTATTACATTAAAAGCAAAAACAATATAAAGACATTTAAAAAGTGAAAACTATGAATCAATACTCTGCAGTAAGACTGGCAAAATGTTTCTGTAAAATGTTAGCAAGTTGAATATGCAATGCATGATATATAGAAAGACAAACTATGCAAGCTTTATCAGCTTTGAAATATCTAACAACTACCTCATCATCAAGAGAACAAAAAAAGAAGGACAAAGAATCACAAGAACAAAACAGCTGATAGCAAAACATTAAGCAAACTTCAATACTTCTTCACAATGAAAGTTTCACCATTTTATCACGAACATCTACAAAACACTATGGCTAACATCATACTTGTGTAAGATTGGAATTTTTGTCTACAATAAATTTACTAAACCAACATAATCCCTAACAACCATCTAAACATTTGTCCTTATAACCACATATAAGTGTAGTCTTTACCTGTCATCAATGAAACTTCTCTGTAGCAGATAGAGAACACTACAGAGAATCATAACCAATCAATATGCAGAATTGTGGAACCAAATCCCACTGGATGTATCTACAAAACACTCCCTCGTCTCAAACCAGGGAATCATGAAGAAAGGGAAAAAATATTGTGAGAGATAGAGTATCAGAGAGTTTGCTTTGAAATTGTGTCTCCTAGTCACCTAGGAGCTACACCTCTAAAGTCTCCCCAGCATGAGCTGCCCAAACATGAGCAGAATAACGAAGATACCAATAAACGTGCCAAATCCCACGGGAAAAGCCCACAAAGTCTCAATGCTACACAAAGAACTACAGGCAGCTAATTATAGCTACCAGCTTGGTTGGTGGCTCTCCCCAAGGAAGAGTGCACCAATTAGTTGTCCAGGGGAAAGTGGTCATCCCTGCAAATAAACATACAAGTAACATTATGTAGACTGAGTTAATTATATATTTGGGAATATATGTCTATACAACTATATTTATGTAGGTAGTAACAACTGATGAAAAAAGAGACCATGTATTTGAATGAAAGAGGGGAGAGATATATGGGAGCATTTGGAGAGATAAAGGGAAAGAGAAATGCTGTAGAAAACAACCTTAAAACTAAGCATTGTTTAATGAGTGCAAAAACTAAATACACGAACAAATCTTTAAAAGAAGGAAAAAGCATAGATGTCCCTTTTCAGTACTCTATTCAGCATCTTATTGGAAACCCTAGCCAGTCTAACAATGCAAGAAAGCAATGTAAGCATAAAAGGAAGAAAATTAATGAACTCGTTTCTTTGCAGAAATCTCCAATGAATAAAGAACCAAAAAAATCCCTTAGAAGTATAATACTTGTGTATACTATGACTACAATTTTCAAAATCAAAATTTGAAAGTTCATTTTGGTCTCATAAAACATTCTTGGTTCCCAATTTTCTAAGAAATTGCCATATTGATTTCCAAAGTAATAGTACAAGTTTACATTCCCACCAACAGTGTAGGAGTATTCCTCTCCAGCATAAACTGTCTTCAGTGTTTTGGATCTTAGCCATTCTGAAGGGTGTAAGGTGGTATCTTAGAGTTGTTTTGAGGAGCTCCCATGGAACTGGATCAGGCCCTCTGGGTAAGTGAGACAATTGATTATCTTGAACTATTTAGGAGGCCCCCAGGCAGTGGGGCTGGGACCTGTCCTTAGTGCATCAGCTGGCTTTTTGGAACATAGGACATTTTGCTCAGCCTTGGTGTAGGGAGCAGGGGACTGGACCTGCCTTAACAGAATCTACCAGACTGAGCTGAATCCCCAGGGGAGACCTTGCCTTGGAGGAGGTAGGAATAGGGGGTAAATTAGGGGGGAGCTGGGGAGTAGGAGGAGGGAGGACAGGGGAATCCATAGCTGATATGTAAAATTAAATTAATTATAAAATAAAATAATAATTTAAAAAACATTCTTGGAAAATGTTTTTCTATTTTTGGGAGACCTTAAAAGAGAACAGCATAGTGGTCCTAAGAGAGGAGATGAAATGGAAGCTGGAGGTCTGAATTTGCAAACTAGTAATTTATTCTGTGAATACACATGCATATGCAAGTGCAACACAAGGAATCTTGGTAGCAAAATTATATTTCACATGGTATCTATGCTAAATGAGTACATTTTAGCTGTTCTTACTTCAGAAACAAACAAGAAAGAAAGAAAGAAAGAAAGAAAGAAAGAAAGAAAGAAAGAAAGAAAGAAAGAGAGAGAGGGAGGGAGGGAGGGAGGGAGGGAGGGAGGGAGGGAGGGAGGGAGGAAGGAAGGAAGGAAGGAAGGAAGGAAGGAAGGAAGGAAGGAAGAAAGAAAGAAACAAACAAACAAACAAACAAAGAAAAGTGAACAAACAAAAAACCCAACAATGTAGAATATGAAGAACTTGGTGTTAATTTGCTTCATATAGTAGACTTTTATTTTACTATAGAACTAGTGTGGTCTTATGTTCACCACTGCAACAGTGACCTCCAGGTACAGTAGACTCTGGGTTGGAGCAGAAATAGATGCTACTGTGTTCTGCAACACTGTTTGAGTGCTCCCCACATGAGCTAGAATCATTCCAGTTCTATGAAATGATTCTTGGAAGTTCAGTCCATCTTCAGCACTAAGTACACATTGTGCCATCTGAGTTAATTCGATTTGTCATGGAAAATATTGCAAGATGAAACATATGTCTGTCATGTTTAGTTAGGCTTTGAGAAATGTTCTTATTTTAAAAATGTATTTGATACAAATAATACACAGATTAATGCTAAGCAAGAGCTACCCAATGATATCAACTCAATCTTACCTGTGAGTCCACAGCTATACAAATTTACTTTCTATAGAACCAGAAACTCCATCTTTCATCTTTGCACTTCCCCTGTGAGGACAGGTTTTATGAATGCTGTGTTTCAGTAACAGGAGAATATTGAAGGAACATGAATCCTTATTTAGGATTTTTAGGCTTCACTGGTAATTGGAATAACAACACATGATTTAGTATATAGAGAAATGTTGAAGGATTTGGTGACCATGGTAATAGATTGAGGCTAGTGTGTGACATGCTTATTACAGGCAGCCTTCAGCAATACAGAAAAACAGGACAGTAATTAAAATGTTAAGAAATAATCCTTAAAGGATATGTAATGTTTTTGTGTGAATGTTACAATTTTCTGAAACCATTTTGATAAAGGAGTATTTTAATACTTCTGCTCATCTTGTGGGAAAACTAATTAACCAATGCAAAGTGCTTATGATCACTTCAGATAATTAACTGCTGGTGTCTGTTGATCATCAGTCAATACTGTTACACATAATTATATGACAGACAAGAAGATCACTGTGGTCCCCAAAGGCTCACCCTTCCCTGTGGGAGGCAGTGGGCTCTTCAGCCACATCCTGAAGCAGAAACCAGCAAGATGCTCATAGTACTGTTAGCCGTGAAAGCCCACAGAGCCCTTGAGCACATCACATTTTATTCACACCACCTGGGCTGTGGATAAAAATCTTACAAGGAAACTATCAAAGACAGGCTTCCTGGGATCCATTCATGCAGGTTATAATTTTGGATAGTGTGAGTATGATGGTTGTTATTGTTATAACAGTTGTTGTTTGCCCTAAACTAAATTTCCAGATGATCATTTTCACATAGATAAAACTTCCTTTTATATAAAAAAATAAAATAAAATCACTTCTAAGTAAACAAATGTGCCCCAAAGATACACAAAAGTAGTAATAATTTTAAACATGTTAAGAGTATAAGACATTTGTTCAAAAGATGATTGATAAGATGTATTCACATTTCCAAGTCCCTCACAACCTAGGAGATTATAAAATATGAATCCATTACTGAGAGGCAGGTTCAGGTGATGTTTAAAATCAAATGCAAGGTATGCAGACAATGTACACTGCAGTAGGTCCTTAAGACGCAGCACAGGCTCTATATCTATCATTTCAGTTTAAATGAACAAAAAAGTCAGTGAAACAAAAGCCTGAGCTCCTTGCAAGTATCCATGCAGTGTGTGCATAGAACGTTCTCATCACTGCAGGACACTCAGGAGCAGCTCTCCAGTCTGCACCTGATGTGCATACAAAATTCCTTTACAGTTTTATTTTAATTTAATTTTATTTTACAATACAATTCAGTTCTACATATCAGCCATGGATTCCCTTGTTCTCCCCCCTCCCGCCCCCTTCCCCTTCCCCCCAGCCCACCCCCCATTCCCACCTCCTCCAGGGCAATGCCTCCCCCGAGGACTGAGATCAACCTGGTAGACTCAGTCCAGGCAGGTCTAGTCCCCTCCTCCCAGACTGAGCCAAGCATCACTGCATAAGCCCCAGGTTTCAAACAGCCAACTCATGCACTGAGCACAGGACCCAGTCCCACTATCTGGATGCCTCTCAAACAGATCAAGCCAATCGACTGTCTCTCCTATTCAGAGGGCCTGATCCAGTTGGAGGCCCCTCAGCCTTTGGTTCATAGTTCATGTGTTTCCATTCGTTTAGCTATTTGTCCCTGTGCTTTATCCAACCTTGGTTTCAACAGTTCTCACTCATATAAACCCTCCTCTTTCTCGCTAGTGCTAGTGCTAGAGAGGCCCACAGAAATCCAAAAGATACCCCCACAATAGACTGCTGGCAATGGTCGAGAGACAGCCCGAACTGACCTACTCTGGTGATGGGGTGGCCAAACACCCTAATTGTCGTGCTAGAAACCCCATCCAATGACTGATTGAAGTGGATGCAGAGATCCACGGCTAGGTCCCGGGTGGAGCTCCGGGAATCTAATTAGCGAGAAAGAGGAGGGTTTATATGAGCAAGAATTGTTGAGACCTTTACAGTTTTATGATGACTTAGAAGTGTAAATTTTTATTTTCATGAACTAGAACTTTATGTATTTGTTGTGTCACACTTTTCTTAATTTATTGTGGTTTTAAGATTTTATTTGTTAGGTGCATGTGTTTGCCTATGTGTGTGCATATGTGTGCATGTGCATACATGTTGGGGTCCAAAGAGGTTTCCTAGTGAGATCTGAGCTTGCTCAGGGGATGGCCTGACCACATGCATGGCCACCAGGTGTCTGGAATGGTCTGCACTTGACTGTGCTAGGGGGAAGTCTTTTTCTCCACCCTTTGGCATTCCTTTAAAAGCCCTTTAGAAGAGACAGTCAGAGCCCAGTGGATAAGGATCCAGGCCATCTCAAGACTATCCTGTGTTCTCTCTCTCTCTCTCTCTCTCTCTCTCTCTCTCTCTCTCTCTCTCTCTCTCTCTCTCTCTCTCTCTCTCTCTCTCCTCACAATCTATCTAATATTTCATGCTGCTCCTGCTCAAGAGTACCCTGTGGATGGGATGGCTCTCCACACATAAAAATGTGTGTATATTCACATATGTGTCTACATGTGTGCATGTGTGGATGCAAGAATGTGTGCGAGTATATGTGCATTGTGAGTATGTGTGTGTGTGTGTGCGTTTACACCTGTGTAATTGTGAAAATCAGAAGATAACTATGAGAGAGTTGGCTCTCTCTATAGTTGGGATCTAGTGTGAAACTCAGTTTTTCAGACTTCTGTGGCATGACCCTTTACAAGCTGAGGCATCTCGACAGTCCTCACACTTTTATTAATACTATTTACATTTTGTATCTTTAATATGTGAAAAATTATAAGTGCTTTATTCCATCCAGTAATAACTGACTAAGACTGCCTATATGCTTTGAGGAACTGTGCTGAAGAGTACATTGAAGTTAGACTTGCCTTTCAGAATAAAGTCACTTCAAAATTAAGTTCAATGAGTTTGAGGGAAAATGTTTGAATTAATTAAGGGCTGGCAAGATGGTTCAGAGATTAAGAACCCTGGCTGCTCTTCCAGGGGACCTAGGTTTCATTCAAAGCACCTACATGGTAACCACTAGTAACTCCAGTACCAGGGGATCTGATCCCCACATCTGGCCTCCAAGGACACCAGGCATGAATATTATCAAGGACATCCATGCAGACAAAACTGTCAAATAAAATTAACTTAAAATGTTTGAATTATTTAAATTGAAAACATTTATACAAGTATACTAATGCTTAATTATACTAACACTTAGGGGAAATTCCCAATTTCATTGAGAAATTTAATGATTACCAAAAAAGTCATTAATAAAATTAATCATTAATTAAACATTTAATTAAATTTAAGTGAATATTAAATGAGATATTTTAAATTAATGGAGGAATGTAAAACTATGTGATTAAAATTACAAAACCTCTCATAATATGCCATAATAATTTATTTTCATCACTATAGCCTTTTATTCTGTCTTCCTTCCAAATCCAGAACAACATGAAAAATAAAAATAAGATAATGCACTGTAATCTTTCAGAGTCTTGAATGGCCTAAAAAAATCTCTTGTATTATATAGATACGTATAATTTGCATTCTGTATAAAAATACAGAAGCTAACAGTGTAGTTATCTTTTGCTTACTTTTAGAATTGCATTTATTTATTTTAATTGTATATATATATATATACAATATATATATCAATGTGCCATAGCATCTGTGGAGGGTCAGAGCGCTCTTTCAAAAATCAGTGTTGTCTTTCCACCATGTGGGGGTCTGGGGATCAAACTTAAATCATGAGACTTGGCAGCTGGCAGTTCATCACCTGAGCCATCTTACCAGCATGCTATTTGTAGGGTACCAAAGAAACCCTGAGTGAATGTGGAAAGAGCCAATGAGGGTACCAAAGAAACCCTGAGTGAATGTGGAAAGAGTCTTGAGTAAATATGTACTGCTGACATGGGCACTGCCATATCAATGACCAGTGATTCAGATGAATCAGAATTTGAGAAAGTCTTCCCCACTTTGAGGCTCCGAAGGATGGCAAAGCCTTCCTCTGGTCCAAGCGCAAATGCTGAAGGTGCGTGAAAGTACTAGTGTTTATGAATGATTGACCAATATTTGCAACACTAGCAGCTGTAACTTCATCCTCTGATGCTTGAAACTGCTGACCTACAGAGATCTCCTAAGAAGACAAGTTAATACTTGCCCATGTATTGCACTGAATAAACATGCTGACATTCCAAGTTGCTGTGTAGGTTGGTACAGCTCTGTCAGAGTATGCACAACCCAACTGAGCCCAGATTTCCTTTCCATATACATTAGAAAATATTAGCATTTTAATTTTATGAGAGGGAACTGGTAACATTGCAACTTCTATACAAGCTGAAAAAACACTGTATAAATGCAAAATGTTTTAGACATATTAGATCAGACATAAGAACCACAATATTTTGTATATCACTTTGTCTGCTAATTATATTTAGAAAACCATCATGAAAAGATAGCCTGCTTATATATTCATTATGATATCATGACAAAAGATAAAACCAAATTAAAACAGGATCTATCTACAAATTCAGCCCTACCGAAGGTTATGGAAGTTATATCTAAATAGTTTAACCATACCTAAGAAAACACTAGAAATAAATCATTCTGGGCCAGAAAAACAAAAGAGGAGAAAAAACACACTATAAGAACAAAATGAAAAGAATCATTAAACACTGCTGATTAATATCTCAATATTGATGATCTCAATATTCCAATAAAAAGTTGGATAAACAAATTGGATGAAAAAAAAACAACAGGACTCATCCTTCTGCTGCATACAAATATTTACTTATTTATTTATGCTGTATATTTTGCATATATATTATAGCCTCCAGTTTTGTGTTTTTATGGGATTTCTGAATGTGCATACAAATATCTCTGTGTCCATATATGTTTCTTGTGCCTTTTCTTTCTCTGGCTCATTTCCTCCTGTATGTTTGTTTTGTCCCATTCATATTTGTTTCTTTTTGTTTTATCATTATATTATTATATTAAATTATATTATATTGTATTGTATTATATTATATTTTTTTAGATACCTGTTTATTTTCTGAGGAGAGACAGAAATGAAATGGATCTGGATGGGAACAGAGGTGTGGAGGAACTGGGAGGAGTAGAGGGAGGGGAGCCATAATCAGAATATAGTATATGAAAAAAATTCACACAATAAATTTACTTCAAATAAAATTTAAAAATTAAATAAAAAATAGATTTCATCTCATCAAGTATATCATAACAATTAATGGGAAGCTATTTGTATATACATCAAAGCGAATGCTTAGGAACCTAAGCAACATTCATCCATGATGGTACACTTTACAATTATCTCAATTTTTTATATTAAATGATTTTATGATATTGAAAATATGTAATTTTATTATATCTGATATAAATTGTATTCAAAAGATGCAAATACAGTCAAAATAATTGATCCAATGATACTTCAGGAGTTTTTTGAATGACATGCTTATGTAGTGCACATATGGGTAAATATTTTCTTTTTTTTATTTACTGTATTTTCTGGTGTTCACTGTTTTTACAATGCAAACATTCTTTCCAATGAATACAAGCATTTTTTTGGTCATTTTAAGCAGTGCTTAACATACTTAGTTTTTTAAAACCATTTCTACATTTTCAAGAAAATGTTGCCATCTGAGTAGCTTCCCCCCATGCAGATCAAAGGATTATCACACTATATAGAATTTTTCCTTTTCATATCTTGGCCATCAATTTGCTGGACAAGTTTCATTAAGGTACTTCTCATCTGGGCGAGAGGAAACACCACAGGTGTTACTCAAGTTAAAATCGGTCACTGTTCCAAAGAGAAACTTCGTAATAGAGGCTGTCAAATTTGTTTGCTGCACATTTTGTTACTGTCACATGCTCTATGGTAATCTTAGACATTTATCAGAGAGGAAGAAACAGCAAGTGCACAGTCCACATTCTAAACAACTAGTAATGTGGATTATATCTGTTGATTCAGTAATGCTGTGGACATTTACCATTTCTCTACACCTAAACCTAATAATTTTGAAAATTGATACCTCTTCATTAGTAAAGATTCAGTTCCATCCCACATTTTTAAAATAGCCCTAACTCTAATAGTAAGAAATTTAATGATTTTATCAGTCTCCCAGGAATTAAATCTTTCATGTGTAGCAATCTACCACAATTTCTAATAAATATATTCACAATATACTTTTTAATAGTGGGTTGTCATGCTCCATTGGAAGGTCATCCAAGAGTATGTGGGCAGTTCCAATAGCACCTCGATCGTTAAAAAAAAAAAAAGACACAAGGTTGTGGAAAAAAGGAATCAGAGGTAGGAGTGGGGGAAGCGTGAACATTATAAAAATACATTTTGCCCTTAACTTTGAAATGCTGCATCTTGATTGTTGTTGTGTTACAAATAAAACCAACAACAATGGAAAGAAACAAAGAGTTAAATGCTGACACTTGAAATCTTTCAAATAATGAAATAGAGCCTTCTGTATTTTTCTAATTAGTGAGAAAGAGGAGGGTTTATATGAGCGAGAATTGTTGAAACCAAGGTTGGATAAAGCACAGGGACAAATAACCAAATGAATGGAAACACATGATCTATGAACCAAAGGCTGAGGGGGCCCCAACTGGATCAGGCCCTCTAAATAGGTGTATTTTTTGTATATTAGGAACCTTTCTATGTTTTTGCCTCAAGCCCACCAATGGAAAGAGAAGTTTATCATGCCTTTCACGGTCTGCTTTGGAAGGCTGGCAAACACATGTTACTCTGTCACATCTACAGCGAGGGTCCACATACTGTGTGCTCTGCAGAAAGCTTGGGGAAGAATATTCAGCTGTCCATTCTTCTTGGCTGTGTATATATGGCTTCATCTCAGCATCCCCTTCTTCTCCACATCCCTCTATTAAATGTCAGTCTACTTTCGAGAGGCATGAGCTTTCAGCTGCTGTTCCATTGTACAACAGAAGCCATCGGCCCTCTGCCTGTTAAGCTGCCTTAGAAGAAAAGGGCACCGTACCTTTTCCGGATGCGAAGGCCACTTCAGGGATGGGGCCATATTGTCCTGGCCTCAGAAGATGCCTTTTGATAAAGCCATAACCACACTTGTTTTGGCAAGAATCAGTAGTCCCTTGTTTCGTGTTCTGTCTGTCCATTTTGTCCTGTTGATTCGAGGATACTTTGTTGTCCAGTGGCTAACTTTTGTCACATTGAAAGTTGACTCCATATGCAGTTTCTTCAATGCCCATATTTTCTCTGAAGTAGATTGGTACTGCCAGGAGCCGACATGTCTCAAAAAAGAAAAATTTTCTAAGTTATTAAAACATTTTAAATGCCATATTCTGTAGATCTCTGAAGGGTTTGAAGATGACCTGTCTAAAACATCTCTGCTCAATTTTTAAAGCATATCTAATATGACTACAAGTTCTATTGTAATGTCTAACTACTAACTTTCATTTCTTTATATCCTAGTAGTTGGTAATAATAACATTCAAGGATTAGAAATTTGCATTACATTGTTAAATGAGTGGTATGAATACAATTAGAAATATACATATAGCATTTTCTAACAATATCAGTTTCAAATTTATATACAATATAAAACAATCCAATCCAATGTAAAGTATTTAAGACTAGTAATTGTCTTTTTCTTTTCTTTCTTTCTTTTCCTTCCTTTTTTTTTAAATAAGAACATTAAATCTAATCTCCTTTGCTTAGCCTTTTTCCTAACCCTTGACAATAACTTGTAACCAACCCCCCTAAATACTGAAAATTATCCCAGACCCCAAACCCATTAAAAAGACCAAAGAACCACCCACCCCACACCACCTCTTTGGGAATGTGGGCGTCATATTCTTAAAATTGCTTCCTGCTGGGTATGGGTGAAGTTTTCTTTATCCTGAAAGAAAAATTTTAGGTTAATTGTCAAATTCTAGGAAAGGTAACTATATCCTTCTTTATCCAGCCTGTGTATAACGCCAAAGTTCAGGGTTTATCTCAAGTCCTTATTCAAGTGGTCTTTGAGACTGGATCATCTCAGCTAGTCATCTCAAAATTTCTCTGAGCACCTTGTAGTTCAAAGCTGATCTGTGGATGATGTTTGTCAGCTTAATGATATTATTATTGTCCACGTGAAATTGTTGTTGTTGTGGGGCCCCAACTTCTTTCTGGAGACTTCAGTTGATGTTAGGCCTGGCCGTGATTTCCTGCAGAAAACTGATAAGAGACTCGAACACAAAAACATATATATGCAGCTAGCCTTTTTTCTAGAATTAGTTAGTACTCTATATGACCATTCATATCTTAACAAAGTTTAAAATGTACATATATATATTAATCTTGTAAATTTTGATATAAAATTTATACTTTAAGAAAAGTTTAAAGAATCAGAATAGAATCAAAAGAGTTGAGATTAGTACTAGAATAGTCCCTTAATTAATTTTGCTTTTGTCCTGTACCATAGCAGAAGATGGCTCTTTTATTCTGGCATGATACAGGGAGTTTGCATTTTCCTTTTAACAACATGCTTGAGTTTAAAGAAGGAGAGAGCCATTCTCCAACTCCAAAGTCAGCTTTAAATTTTAATTGAACTGGGACTATTAGAAGACCAATAGTGTTAAATCTTTAGAGAAAAGCAGAAACAAACATTTAGGAAGACATAAAATTTTTTAGATAATATATACCCATACATCGTTTCATTCTGTGTCTTGGGATAGATGATTTGTCCGTTTTCTTCAGTTGTCTCATTTGTCCAGTGTTCTTCAAATTCCTTAACCTTCATTCTCCTAAAAGACAAAAACAAAAACCTTTCCCCAAGACTAATTTTGGGGATGTTTCCTTTTGACAAGTTATTATCTGATTAAATGAAAAGGCATGTGTTATTGATACAAGTTAGTTTAAATTGGATGTTCATGCTGGTTGATGAACTATCACCTCCTCTAATTAAGAGGTCTCTCTTGTTCAAATCGAACCTTTATCAATTTTGATGGTACCCACAGCTTATCTTCTCCTGTAGAAACAAAAGCAAAACTTCGTCCCCAATGTAATACATACCCTGGTTTCCATTCTGAGGTCAGCACATCCTTAAAGTATATAGGCTGATTTAATTCTGTAGTATTTTCTATTATCCAATGTCTCTCTGCAGCTGTTGTTCCTTTCTCATTGGCATTCAGAAAATTCAAAGTTAGAAGAGCATTATGCAGTCTATTTCTGGGGTTTTTGTTACCCATTTCTGTTTATTTAGCATATCCTTTAGAGTTCTGTTTGATCTTTCTATAACTGCTTGACCTGTAGGATTATGTGGTATGCCTGTAATATGCTTTATATTGTAATAAGCAAAAAACTATTTCATTTTAACAGAGACATATGATGGAGCATTGTCAGTTTTGATTTGTGCAGGTATACCCATGATGGCCATAACTTCTAGCAAATGAGTGATTACAGAATCAGCTTTTTCAGAACTCAAAGCAGTTGCCCATTGAAATCCTGAATAAGTATCGATAGTGTGGTGTACATATTTCAATTTTCCAAATTCTGCAAAGTGAAACACGTCCATCTGCCAGATTTCATTTCTCTGAGTACCCTTTGGGTTACATCCTGCTGGTAATGGCGTTTGATTGTAGAAGGAACAAGTAGGACATTTCTTTACTATTTCTTTGGCTTGTTGCCAGGTTATGGAAAAATCCTTTTTTAAACCTTTACTATTGACGTGATGTTTTTTATGAAATTCTGAGACTTCCAGCACATTTCCTATCAATAATTTATCAATCTCATCATTGCCTTGTGCTAGAGGGCCTGGCAGACCAGTATGGGATCGAATGTGAGTTATATATAAAGGATGATTCCTTTTCCTGATTATATCTTGTAATTGAATAAATAGTGAAGTTAATTCTGAAGCATCAGGGATAAATTCTGCAGTCTCAATATGTAACACCACTCTTTCAGCATACTGAGAGTCAGTTACTATGTTGAGAGGTTCTGAAAAATCCATTAATACCAACAGAATAGCATACAATTCTGATTTTTGAACTGAATTATACAGACTTTGAACCACTCTACTTAAATTTTCTGATTTGTAACCTGCCTTTCCTTCTTTGTTGGCATCTGTATAAAATGTACAAACTCCAGATATGGGTTTTTGCCATACAATTCGAGGCAAGATCCAATCAGTTCTCTTTATAAGATCAATTCTATTGCTTTTGGGATATTTGCTGTTAATTTCTCCCAAAAAATTACTGTAAGCTCTTTGCCAAGGTTCACTTTCTGTCCATAATTTTTCAATGTCCTCCTTAGTTAATGGTACGACAATTTCTGCTGGGTCTATGCCTGCTAATTGACGAAGTCTCAATTTTCCTTTGTAAATCAAGTCAGAGATTTTTCCACATAAGTTTTTAATTTTTTATTTGGTTTATTTGGTAAAAATATCCATTCCAATATAATATCTTCCCTCTGCATTAATATTCCAGTAGGAGAACGCCTAGAAGGTAAAATAAACAAAATGCAATCCAGCTTTGGATCAATACGATCCACATGTCCTTCATGCACTTTCTTTTCTACCAAGGCTAATTCTTTCTCAGCTTCAGGTGATAATTCTCTTGGACTATTTAAGTCCTTGTCACCTTCTAAGGTTTTGAACAAATTAGTCAGTTCATCATTTTTTACCCCAACAATAGTTCGTAGATGAGAAATATCTCCAAATAATCTTTGAAAGTCATTAAGAGTCTGCAGTCTATCTCTCCGAATTTGCACCTTTTGGGGTCTAATTTTTTGTAGCTCTATTTTATATCCTAAATAATTAATAGAATCTCCTCTTTGTATCTTTTCAGGAGCAATTTATAATCCCCAGCAAGGCAAAATTTTCTTTACTTCTTCAAACATTATTTCTAAAGTATCTGCATTTGAGTCAGCTAGTAAAATATCGTCCATATAATGATAAATTATAGATTTAGGAAATTTTTTACGTATCACTTCCAATGGCTGTTATACAAAGTATTGGCACAGAGTTGGGCTATTCAACATTCCCTGTGGGAGGACCCTCCATTGAAATCTTTTAATCGGTTGACAATTATTATAAGTAGGCACTGTAAAAGCAAATCTTTCCTTGTCTTTTTCTTGTAAGGGTATTGAAAAGAAACAGTCTTTTAAATCAATAACTATGAGAGGCCATCCTTTTGGTAACAGAGTAGGCAAAGGCATCCCAGATTGTAGAGAGCCCATTGGCTGAATTACTTTGTTAATTGCTCTAAGGTCTGTTACCATTCTCCATTTACCAGATTTCTTTTTAATAACAAATACAGGAGAATTCCAAGGGCTGGTTGATTCTTCAATATGCTGAGCATTTAACTGTTCTTCTACCATCTCTTCTAAAGCCTGGAGTTTCTCTGTTGTTAAAGGCCATTGCTGGACCCATACAGGCTTGTCTGTTAACCATTTTAAAGGTAGAGCTGTTGGTGTCTTTGGAAGATCATCAGTTATTGTGCCCTGCTCTTGTATAATATGGATGGCTGGTGACCACTCATTAGAACAATATCTTCTAATATTTCTCTCAGTAACATGTGGTAGTTTATGATTTGTTTCTGAGATTGGAGGGATGTTAATCTGAGTATTCCATTGTTGCAACAAGTCTCGACCCCACAGGTTCATAGTTATGTTAGCCACATATGGTTTTAATTTTCCTCTCTGTCCTTCTGGACCTATACATTTGAGCCATCTTGTACTCTGTTTCACCTGAGATAATGTCCCAATTCCTAACAGTTGAACGTTTACCTCCTGAAGAGGCCAAGTTGGATGCCAAAATTCTGGTGCAATTATGGTAACGTCCACACCTGTGTCTACCAGACCAGACAACAAAACACCATTTATTTTTATCATTAATTTTGGTCTTTGTTCATTAATAGAAGTTTGCCAAAAATTTTTCTTTATGTTTTCTCCTGAATTTGCTATTCTCTCTGTTTCATCATCCTGACCAGCATGATTTATTCCAATAGGCATTTGGTTATTTAATCGCTCAGAGCAGGGATTTCCTCTATGGCTGCAGGAAAGGTTTGAACTTGATTTGCAACCGGGGCCTGTGTGAGGCCCCTCTGGGAGCTTCCCGAAGACTGAGGCTGTCCTTTGTTGATCTACATTCGTTGGTCCAGTGTTTTCCCTTACCACACCTTCTGCATACTCCAGAAGGAAGGGGAATTCTGTTGCCATTGTTCCTTGAAGAAACATTGTTTCTGGGAATGACCTGTCTACAGTCCCTTTTCAAATGTCCTTGCTTTCCACATCCAAAACATCTAACACTCCTCAAACCTTTTGAAATTACTTCTCCTACCCATGTATCATCATGCTCATCAGCTTCAACAATAATTGTTTCTCTAATCCAATCTTCCATTGGTGCAGATCTTGCCCTTAATGGCCTGATTATTCTTTTGCATGCTGCATTCGCATTCTCAAAGGCCAAAGATTCAATTATTGCCTTACCAGCTTCTGAATCCAAGACCATTCTCTTTACTGCTGAAGCCAGTCTTTGTAAAAAATCTGTAAAAGACTCTATTGGGCCTTGCATCACCTTTGTAAATGACTCAGATTTTTTTCCTGGTTCCTCAACTCTGTCCCATGCATTCAAGGCTGCCATTCGACATAAAATTAGGGTTTGGACATCATATAAACATTGTGTTTGTACTGAAGCATATTGGCCTTCTCCAATAAGCTGATCCTGGCAAACTTGTATTCCTTTATCCCTCCATTGTTTTTCTATGTTTTTAGCCTCCTCCTTAAACCAAGTCAGAAATTGAAGTCTCTGGCTGGGTTCCAGAACACCTTGTGCAAGGTCCCGCCAGTCCTGTGGTACTATCCTATTATATGTTGACCAAGAGTTTAACATTTGCTTTACATATGCATGCTTTACATACATTGCTTTTACATATGCATGCCATAAGATACTATTGCCTCCTTAAACCTTTTTAAATCCAACATTTCAATTGGAGCCCAAATATTTTGTGTAGCCATTTGATCAGGCATCTGCTGTACGGTTACAGGATAAATTAAGGGTGACTGTGTAAAAACAGGATTTCTTTCTGTAACCTTATGATCCCAACTTGAAACAACTTCACTGTTAGTTTCTTCTGTCTGAATTTTTGCAGGTTTAACAGGTTCTTCTAAAGCTGTTATCCTGGCACTTAAATTGACTATCTTTTTAAATATTAAAATGAGGATTAGCATAGTGATAAGGTGCATAATTCCACCAATACTAATATTATATAGTTGTTCCATTGTCAGACTGCCTAAAATTTCGAACAAAAACCAATTTTCTTCCAATGTACACATAAAACCCATTTTTTTTTAATGTGGAAAAAAATTCTCTTTTAGATAGTTTCCTTTAAAATATCTGATATGTTATGACTTACAAAATCTGCGTAGAACAGTGGAAATCCGAGGGGATTTTCAAAACAGCCACCTAGTGTCCCAGGTGTAAATTCAAAGAGAAAGAGAGAGAGAGAGAGAGAGAGAGAGAGAGAGAGAGAGAGAGAACAAGAAAACATAGCTGGCTAAAGTTTAAATGCAGCCACGTGTTCCCTCTTGTGCTGAGTCAAGGCTTGGGTCTGGCTTCCTTAAGCTCTGACCACGTGCGTTGGCTTTACAGGCAGGGCCCTGTTCGGCAGGGCAAGTCTGAGTTGTTTGTAGCACCGGCTTTAAGCAAGCAGGATTTAAGCAAGCAGCTCACCGATAGTCCAGCCTGAGGTCAAGCAGACCTAGACCCAGGCTAAGAAGCCGACCGCCGCCTACCGCCCCCTGCCCCTTCGGCCGCCGCCGGCCGCCGCTGGCCGCCTGCTGCCCTTGCAGGGAAAGCAGACCTGCTGCCAAGCCAAGCGGTTTTTAATGGATTCTTGTCATGTTGGGCGCCAGATGTAGATGTAACTAAACGTCTTATTAAATAAGAAACAGAGAAACAATGTAAAAGAGAAAGCTGAGAGGTCAGAGCTCAGAGCTAAAATCTCACCCTTCCGCCTGCAGTGTCCCAGCTTCCCGAAAGAGGGCTACTTCCTGTCTGTACGTCTTTTTTATAGTATTATTGTTCTGCCTTCTCATTGGTTGTAAACCCAAACACGTGACTGCCTCGTCACTGTCTGAATGTACAGCTCCCTAGGTCTTAAAGGCATATGTCTCCAATGCTGGCTGTATTCCTGAACACACAGAGATCTATGGGATTAAAGGCATGTGCCACCACCGCCACACTCTGTCTATGGCTCTAGTAGCTCTGACCCCCGGGCGACTTTATTTATTAACATACAATCAAAATCACATTTCAGTACAATTAGAATACCACCACAGAGTTGTGATTTCTACCACCACCCTACTAACCCCTCTCCAATGAAGAGCTGTTAAGAAGTCATAGAGCAACCATGCTCAAGTCTCGATTTTTGTCTGAAGCATATCTTATTTATTCTTTTAAGAAAGTTTTCTTTAATTATTAAAAACTTTCATACAATAATCATAAACATTGCCCTTCTGCTACTCCTTCTTGATGTTCCCCCACCTCTCTAGACTCTAATTCCATTTCATGTTCTGTTTCTATCCCCCATTATTTATATATATATATATATGTGTGTGTGTGTATGTGTGTGTGTGTGTGTGTAAAATATTCTACCTTCTATCATCCTTTTACAGCTGTCATTTACTAATCTATCTACTTACCTATTTATCTATATCTATCTACCTCTATCTCTATCTCTCTATATAGATCTCCATATCAATCTCTCTCAACCCATTTGATTTTGCATTATGGGGACTGTCTTGGTATATAGTCTATTCATCAGGTATCACTCTATTAAAATTAAATTCCCCTCTCTCAGCAGCAGCAATCAAGTGCCAATAGCTCCTTAAATGAAGACAGTACTTCATGTCTACCATTACACCTCATTAACGTAGGTGGTGGCAGTGTTGTTCACCCATTTTCTAGGTTCTGACCTCACTCCTTGGTACCCAAGAAATAAAAAGGGAAAGGGTTAGCCATTGGGTGGGATAAAACTTTACATAAAATTCTTCCAAGATAAGAAAGATATAAATCTCTTGTAAACACAAATTTTATAGTATTTGATAGATAAAAACTTAAATTTAATGTTCCTCTCACCTGATATGTCTGAAAAACACTGCTTTCTTCAAGTTATTCTCTTTAATACCTCTAACTCTAACCATCTTTCTATTCCCTTTCCACATAGTTCCCTGAATCTTGAGGGGAGGGATATGATGCAGACATCCTAGACATCCTATTTAGATCTGAGCACTCCACAAAATCTTTCATTCCCTTGATTCTGCCAGTGTGGGTCTCTGTGTTAATCACATCTACTGCAAAGAGCTTCTATGATAAGGTTTGAGCCATGATGCAGTGATCTATGTATAGACATGTCTCAGTCTTATTCTTCCTCTGTCCTCCAATAAAACTCTCCTGATGCTACTGCAAGAGTGTGTTGTACACAGATGTATTTCCTCCATCTACATTCACTAAAGAGCCAACATCTTCAGAGCTTGACATCAACACTACAATTCATCTTCATAATCTCAGCTCTTTTCTTCAGTTTTAGTTGGAAGATTTCCTTTGTCCCGCCTAGCCCACGGTCAGGACAAATCTCTCACACACAGTCCCACAGCTTTTTATAAAATATTCACACAGAGGCTTAATATTATTTATAAGTGCTCACCCATTAGCTCAGGCTTATTACTGATTAGCTCGTACACATATTTTAACCCATAATTCTTATTTATGTTTATCAACATGGCTTGGTACCTTTTCTCAGTTCTGTCTTGTCATCTTGCTTTCTCTGTGTCTGGTTGACCACTCCTGACTCAGTCGTTCCTCTTCCCAGAATGCTCCTCATCTGCCTAAACTTCCTGCCTAGCTACTGGCCAATCAGCATTTTATTTATCAACCAATCAGAGCAACATATATTCACAGCATACAGAATGACATCCCACGGCATTCAGTTTGTTTTATTTTTTTACCCTTTATATTCAAATCTTGTGTTTCATTCCCCTAATACTTCTGTTTTGGCCCTGCTTTCTATATCTCTATTATTATATTTCTCTTTTGTTTTTATTATTTTATTTGATTAAATCTCTTTGATTATAATATAAATACAATATTTCTCCTTTTCCTTTTCTCCCCCGTAACCCTCTGATAAACAACTCCTTGCTCTCTCTCAAATTCATAACCTCATTTTTATTAATTCTTATTAGATTTATATCTGTATATACATATACATATATTTGTATATATATACATATATATAATGCAAATTTCTAAGTGCACACTTTATGGCATGATTTATCCTCACAAACTATTTTTTATGGCTTGAGAAATAACTGGATTGTTCCAAAGAACTGTATTTAGAATGCAAAGTCACCAGGAACACCTTTTATTCCAAAACTTAATGCCATTCAAGTTTTGTCATTTTGAATTTGTAGCAAGATGCTAAATAGAGATTTTAGAGAAAAATGAAACAACACAGTTAAGACTGATCTCCCTACCCCATTTCACTTAGTCACGCCTTCTCTATTCAGGCAACTAATATGCATTGTTTCTTACACACACTTTCAGAATTTTGTCAAAAATATCAAAACCTGTTGTGTATATAGATGTAAATAAAAACTATTTTAGCAAGGGCACACACTTTCCTTATAGATATAATGCTGTAAAGTAGATACTATAGTTCTCCTAGTACAATATTTTGGAAATAGTTGTATACCATTCAACTTACATCTTCATTATTTTTATCACCCATATCTTCTAACATTTATAAGATTTTTTTCTAAGTAAATTATTTTAGAAATTTCCCCAATAAATATAAAACTTCCATGGTTATTTTTTACATATACTCTGTGAAAATGCCGTATGTGATATTTAAGGTCTATTCCTAGTTGATTTTTTTTTTTTTGGTTTTTCAAGACAGGTTTTCTCTATCTAGTTTTGGTGTCTGTCCTGGATCTTGCTCTGTAGACCAGGCTGGCCTCGAACTCACAGAGATCTACCTGCATCTACCTCCTGAGTGCTGGAATTAAGGGCATGTACCTGGCTTTTTTTTTTCCTAGTGGAAATTTTGAGTTGGAGCTTATGTGTAATTCAACTACTACACAGTTAAGAACTTAGAATATGGGGCTGGTATGGAGCAATGGATGAAGTAAAAGCCTATGTTGACAGTATAAGGACAGGTGCATTTCAGAGTAGAAGATGTCCATTAGTGGTTGCGTGATCTCAAGGAAGAGTGGCACAAGGAGAATAAGCTGTGGTAATTTATGAGTTGGTCCTGAGTGTTTCCAGTAAGCATAAATAAAAGACTTTCCTATTAATCCACCAAAATATATCTTCCTCTAATGGTCTTAGCCAATCTTCTAACCTTCCAGCTTCCTGATCAATAAACTAAGATAATTATCTCTGTCACGCAATCTATTAATAGCCAGGCCATTTCTCCCTCCATTAAATGTGAATGAATGAGGACATTAGTCACTGGTCTTCCACAAGGGGAATATCTTTTCATCACTGTCTTTTAAGATCAACTATATGCATAGCTATAGTGCTTGTGGCCTTGACTTTGGCAGGAAAGACATATCAAAGGTATCTGTCGATGACGGGGAGCCTCCTTCCTCAATAACTCTTGAGATGGAAAATGGCATAAATGGAGAAGCATCAATCCAGAAGCAGGTGCTCTATCTCACTCAAAGTCCCTGCCATACAGTGTCTAATGGGCCTGTCTAATCCACCTGGAGTGCCAGAGCAGAATAAATGCGCTGCCAGAGGCCTTAATCACTAAACAGTTATTTTTCATTCTCCTGGAATCCAGAAGTCTATTGGGTGGCATTGTGGTCAGATTCTTAGTGAAGGCTCTTTTCCTGGCTTACATATGGCCAATATGTCCCCCAAAGTAGTGGAGAACAGAGACTTAACTGGACCTCTTGCTTTTATTTTTGCTGTTGCTTTTTTTCATAAAATCATTAATTTTATTCATACAACTTCTATTCTCATGAACTAATCACCTTCTACAGGTTCTATTCCTAATAATATAATATTTGGTACTAGGGTTTCATTATAAGAATGCTGACAGGACACATTTATTCCTGTATAAGTCAGTTTTCTGTTAATACAGCAAAAATGTTTGAGATTATTAACATACAAATGATAAAAAATATTTATTTTGCTTCACAGTTTGGGAGGAGGGTCAAGATCAGTTGGATCCATTATTTTAGACTCCTGGGGAAGGAACTATATAGGCTATATGAGGAGGGCACATTGTAGCAAACATCCTAATTCTTAGACAGAATGCTAAAGAGGAAGATTAAGAAGACAGCACATTTAGAGAACCTTCAAGGGTACATTCCCAGTAACATAAGGAATTTCTATAAAGTGCTATGCTCTAGGGTTCCACAGAACCTGATATCACCATGGAAGGACCAAACTTTTAACAGACCTCACCTTCCGGTCATCTAATGTTCTCACTGCAGTATCCTATAGTGGTGATATCCTCATGACTACTTTGAAAAGCAATCGTTATAGCCTGGAATCCTCCCTAATAACAGAACTTCAAAACGCTGTTTTCATGAAAATAGTTTATTTGGGGAGGGAAAAGTCCTTATGAGTAGGATTGAGGGATCAAACAGAAGAATGTTCCTAAGCACCTGATCCAGATGCAGACAGTTGTGGAATGAAGCAGAGAACGTCATTGGGTGGTTTATGGAAAGAAGCAACATTCTGTTTATCAGAAAGCATATAAAGAAGAGGCATAAGTGTTTGTCATGGAAAAATTATCTTCATCCAAGTTGGAATATATGTAGTTTATCATAAGCTATTTTAAAAAAAAATAGCTGCATCTCTGGTGCCAAAATGTAGCTATATTGCTTCACATACCACTACAAAAGTTTTATCTGTTTATAGCTTGCCAGAAGAGTGAACAAAAAAAAAATTGACTAGGACAAGTTATGAGTGATGAGGCAATATGGTTGCAGCCCTGTCAGGAAAAGTATACACAAAGGGAAAGACAGTTCTAAGACTCATTACCAAGGTGGTCACTACTTTAGAATGTTATCATTTGAATAGCCAGAACCTTGTAATCATGATTTAAATCATCTACCCAGGAAAATAATCAAAAGAGTCCATCAGTTCTCATCTTCCACTAGCAAAGCATTGTTCTGAGTGTATCAGTAGTCTCATTTCAAGATGAGAGGGAGTAGATTTCTTTAAGAATTTCAATGGGGCTTCAAAAGAACCTTCAGCAGAATATTATACTTCAATAGTGTAATTGGGTGGACACCTATGCAAAGCATATTGTAATACATGTTATGATAAGCATTTGCAAATGAAGCAGCCAGAAAATGTGACATAAAAATGAGGAAGCCAGAGTCCTAACCTGTAGCTAGAGTTTTCCTGCCTTGCCCACAGTCAGGACAAATCTTTGTCACCTGCCAGTCCCCCAGCAGCTCAGACCCAACCAAGTAAACACAGAGACTTATATTGCTTACAAACTGTATGGCTGTGGCAGGCTTCTTGCTAACTGTTCTTATAGCTTAAATTAATCCATTTCCATAAATTTATACCTTGCTACTTGGCTCATGGCTTACCAGCATCTTCACATGCTGCTTGTCATGGTGGCGGCTGGCAGTATCTCCCTCCGCCTTCTTGTTCTCTCAATTCTCCTCTCTGTTAGTCCCGCCTATACTTCCTGCCTGGCCACTGGCCAATCAGTGTTTTATTAATTGACCAACCAGAGCAACAGATTTCACATACAGACCATTCCACAGCACTTCCCCTTCTCTTTTTTAAAAAAGGAAGGTTTTAACTTTTACACATCTCCAAAGCCAGTTTGGTATATTTGGTAATTTGGGCATAGCTTCTCTTACTACTTCCTGCTGGAGGGGGGCGCTGTATCTATGGGGACACAAAGAAAATTTTAGGATTATGGAGTAGTCCGTGAGGCTCTATCGTCTGAGCCAGTTGCCTTGAAATGGTTCTGGATGTTGGATCATCTGGGCCATGGTGTCATCCAAGACCTTTCAGGGGGTCTTGGCTGGTCAAACCTGATGTATCTTAATGTGGAACAAATCCATAGCCTCTGGCTTTCTGTGGAAACAAAAGCAGAACCTCCTTTCCAAAGCAGCATATCCTTACATCCAAATTTTGAAGTCAAGGTACCTTTAAAGTATACATTTTGGCATAACTCAACAGCATTTGCAATCAAATATTTTTCTTCAGTTACAAATATCAAAGAGAACATAATCCAGATTCTCTGTGTGATAGCCATCTTTACATGGCTTGTTTTTTATATTACCTTGAGCCTATTGCTTTAAACTGCACCATTCTAAAAGACTGAAAGGGCACTGTGGCTGCTGGCTCCGCCCACTTCAGCTTCCCAACATGGTGGTGGTACATTTTCCACCAGCTCTGGGAGCCATCAACTCTCAGAAATAGTGGGTCTATGCTTCTATCAAAGCAGTGTGTAGCTCAGAAACCTCTTTTTGTTTTGTACTAGCAAAGGCTAAATCCACCACGCAGCTTAATGTGCCACTTGCAAAGGCCTCATTCCAGCCAAACTGCAGGTCAAGCACACACCAGGAACCCGCCATGGTAGCTCAAACATGCAGGCTGCTGCTAGCTTGAAAGAGACAACTAAGAACTGCTTTTAGCTCCGTTTTTGAATCTTTTTTTCTCAGGTTTTAGGTGAAAACTCTTGCCAACACATTGGGCACCACTAACCCTTCCATCTGGATGAGTCATCAAATAGACACATTTTAGTATCAATTTATGGGAAAGTGTAGTTACATGTGGGAAAAAGAAATAGAACCCAAACCTTTAAATTACAATATAGATCATTCAATTCACTCTCTAATAAAGAAAGTCTCCCCACACTTAATGTGATCTGGATTGCTAATAGCTGCTGTCTTGATCTGTGAAATTAGGAGTCTATATTAATAATCTTGAGGAAAAGTTGGATATAATTCCTTAAAGAGTGTTCCAAAGATCTTTCTTCATCAAAAAACTTTTAAGTGCAAATTCCCATGAATAAAGTGGCTCCATGCCTATGACAACAACTTTGGAGGCCTCAACTCATTCAGGTGGTAGGAGGATTTCCTCAAAAAAAATTAATCATTCTGGAGCCACAATTTTCCCTTCATTTTTTAAATATCACATAAATATATCTTTCTCAGTAAATAATTTTTTTCTCCATTGTAGATGAATCACAGCTAGATTGTCAAAGTACTTTTTAAAGCTTTGGATAGCTATTTTAATAGGACTGACCTATATTGCTTTAATAATTAGATAAAATTCTGTATTAAAATTTTATTAGTAAGTAAAATTCAAGATAAATCTTGGCTTCTATTTGTCCTTCTCTCCCTCTAAAAAATTTCTTAAAATAGAAATAAGACTTACATTTTTCATCTATAGTCTCCTGTGAGTTGCTATTTGTGCTTTGGGATGGGACATATTTGAGAATTTCTAATCAATAAAGTGAAGCAGTGTTTATATCATAAATATTATAATTTAAAAATGGGGTACATTAAAAAATTTAGAATTGTAGCTTGTACTTACCAAGACATGCTAACCATTTAATTGAACAAAACTGAAACAATATTTATTGATATAAATTGAGACAGTAAGAGTTTATGTGGCATGCATGCAGTATGGTATGGATATTGCTAAGTGACTGTGTCTTCTTCTAGCATTAACCAGTAACAAAGAGTCTTTCAGTCTTGTATTCCAGGACTACAGAGTTGTCTCATGAACATTCTCCATCAGTTTGGGAGACATGAGGGATAGGAAGAATATGAATGATCATGCTAGAGATCTAGAGATAGTAATCACATTTGCCAGTGTCTTTTTATCCATAATACATCATACCCATATAACTGCAAAGAAAGTTAGTAAGAGAAAATGAATATGAAGGTCATGTGACTATCATTTATCATGAAAGCAACTCTCAAACATGAAACAAATAAAATTTGTTTAAAATAAAAGCCAAAAATATAATTATAAAAATAAATGTGATGATGAAATATCCTACAAAAGATCTAACAAGAATGTTGTTAGCTACTATTAATTTTATTCTAAAGTCTTCTATTCTTTAAATCAATGTTTATTTATGGTTTGTGCTTAATAAACACAAATTCATCAGAAATTTCAGAATTGTATTAAATTAAAAACTTAGTAATAATATTATTATGTTTGAAATAGTTTACCAGCAATTTTAAATGAATTCATTCAATTCTTTAACCTCCAAATGTTAAACAAACACAGCTGTCAAGCACCTTGAGACTTTAAATCCATCACATGTTTTAGGACACCAACTCATACATCAAGACCACCGTCATCCCTTCTTATTTCCATGGTAATGAAATGTTATGCCATTCTGAGTTATTAGTGCTTTAAAGATTGTTGAGCAGAGGGTCAATGACAGCATGACATTGGCTTATAGGTAATTGTATAAATTCCCTGACTGGGTCAAAGCCTTTAGAAAAATGTGGAATGCTAACAAAATGGGTCCACTTCTAGGAAATAGACCCTCTATGATTTGTGGGAAAATTAGGAAAAAATAACTCATTTCACTCCTTTAAGAGAAGCAATACACACAATGATGCATGGCAATTGTTAGAGTTACACAAGGTATATTTACATAACAACTGGTTATTTTAAATAGGAAACGTGTATTAAAAAATCACAACATGGTGTAAAAGGATAGTATCACAGAAGTTGAGAAGTGATCAATCTCCAGTCAAAACTTTTCTTAATGGTCGAAAACCTGATTCATAGCCTGTCCTGAAACTCTTTGGTCCATTATCAGATGGGGCCCAGCCATTTGTCTGTTTATGGCAATATAGGCTTTTTCCCCCCGAAGCACGCACATCAAAACTTTCCCAGCCTTTGCTAGTTTTTTTCCAGTTTGAATTCAACTTCTCCATTTTTAGATATTTGCTATATAAACTCCTAATTTTTCAGTACCAATTTCTATCTTAGTTTCTTCAGACTGCTGGAGCATAGTTTATAGGCTTGGTGGCTTTTAAGTATCAGAAATATATTTCTCATTATGAAGGCAAGAAAATCGAAGATCAAGACATAAGCATAATCAGTGTCTGGTGAGGTCCTACTTCGTGCTTGAGAATATATTCTTATTGCATCTACAGAGGAGATGAGAAGATTCTAGGATTTCTTATAAGAATGAAAAGCCCATTGATGGAGATCCATTCATCACCTAATCACCACACAAGATTCTATTTTTATGTAATAGCATCTGGGTAAATTATCAACACATCAAGTTAGTGGTAGAAGTTGTTAGATATGAAAAGATGACTTGAAAGATCTTAACCAAAATTAAGGTGGCTTTTAGAAGGGAATGATATGTTTCTTTTGTTTCTGAGAATAAAGTGCTGTAGCCTTGAGTAGAAGCAGTATTTCCCAGAAGCTATTGCAGAAATGCAAACAAAACATATGGAAGGCTGGCAGCTAGATAGTAATAACAAATAGGATGAGAAGAGTGATATTCTGGGTATGTTTTGAAGGCATAAGCATCAGGAATTAAGAAGAAACACAGAGAATTAGACAAGTTGTGGTGCTTTGGATAGGAATGGCCTCCATGGGTGCATATATTTGAATGCTTAGTCACTAGGGAGTGGAACTGTTTGAAAGGATTAGACAGATTAGTAGATGTGGACCTTGTTGGAGGAAGTATGTCACTGAGGATGGGCTTCAAGGTTCCAAACTCCCTCTCTCTCTCTCTCTCTCTCTCTCTCTCTCTCTCTCTCTCTCTCTCTCCTTATAAATCAGGATATATTACCAATTACTTCTCCATGACCATGCTCTGTACTGCCGTAATCTCTGCCATGATGATAATGGACTAACCCTCTGAAACTAAGCAAGCCCCCAATTAAATGCTTTCTTTCATGAGTTGCCTTGGTCATGGTGGCTCTTCATAGCAATAGAACTGACTAAGACACAAGTAAATGATAACACCAGAACTTTGTTCTGAAGAATGTTACCATCCAAAATGGGGAGAACTCTAGGCTGGGTGTGGCAAGATGAAAAGGAAAGAAAGGTCATGATCTAGGGATCATATGGGATATGTTAGAATATTGGTATACTTCATTCTAGACTTTGGAAGACAGGACCTAGTAAGCAACACACACTTAAAACTCATTAATTTATGGGGTATATGTTCATAACAATTATTTAAAATGCTGTTGGATATTATCTCAAACCTCTGAAGATTTCTTTGGATTCTTTGTATATACTTAATGGAGTATATCAAGGAAAATATCCAGTCTGAACTTAAAGTTCATTTTTGTTTTATATGTAACTTATACACATCCTCTGGGGGCATTTTATACACTATTTCCAACACACTCCTGGCATTTTTACAGAATTATATCACCTGAAATCACATGTTGGAAATTATCCACTGTGGATATTGTTCTGTATGTTGTGAATGTGTTGCTCTGATTGGTTAATAAATAAAATGCTGATTGGCCAGTAGCCAGGCAGGAAGTATAGGCATAACAAGCAGACAAAAGAATTCTGGGAACAGGAAAATGGAGTCAGGAGACAGTGCCAGCCACTGTTGCCAGGAGAAGCAAGATGTAAAGATACCAATAAGCCATGAGTCACATGGCAAGGTATAGATTTATAGAAATGGGTTAATTTAAGATGTAAGATCTAGCTAGCAAGAAGCCTGAGCCATTAGGCCATACAGTTTTAATTAATATAAGCCTCTATGTGTTTATTTGGTTCTGAGCAGCTGCGGGCCAATGTGGGACTGGAGAAAACTCCAGCTACAAATGGTGCCAGAACATGGAGCAAGAGTTTCCACCTAAAACCTGAGAAAGAAGATTCTAAAATGGAGCTAAAAACAGCTTCCTAGTTCTCTCTCTCAAGTTAGCTGCAGCCTGTGGGCTTGAGCTGCTCTATGGCAGGTTCTTGGCATGCAGGCTTGACCTACAGCACGTCGGGAATGAGGCTTCTGCAAGCCACACATTACACTGCATGGTGGATTTAGCCTTTGCTAGTACAGAAAAAAAAGGTTTCTGAGCTACACACTGCTTTGATAGAAGCATAGACCCACTGCTTCTGAGAGCTGATGGTACACATGGCTCATAGACCCAGAGCTGGCAGTAAACATACCACTGTCATGTTTGGAAGGTGAGGTGGGCAGAAAATGCTGCAGTTTAAAGAAATAGATTCACAATAAGACAGATTCAGATGGGATAAACCTCTAAACAGTTTACAATGTATGTAAAAATGTACGTAGGCTTGGAAGAGACAAAAAATTAATATATTCAAGGAGAAGATCCAGTCTGAACTTAAAGTTTATTTTTGTTTTATATATAACTTATACACATTCTCTGGGGGCACTTTAGACCCTATTTTCAACCCATTCCTGGCATTTTATTGAGATCTACCACCTGAAACCACATGTTGGAAATTATCCACTGAGTATTAAAATATTTTCCAAGTTTTGACATCCTAGAGTCTCCATTTTGAAATATGAATGTTAAAACTGTAAGAAAAGCTAAGGCAAGAGAAGAATTCACCAAGATAATAAGTAAAACCACAGAATATAAAAGGGAAATGTGTAGAGACCTGGACTCATCAATGTTAGGGAGAAAGGAATTGAGTAGGAAAAGCTAGAGAGAAAAGGAGTGACTAGGCTGAAAATTATGTAAGGTGTAACTAATAAGATAGCAGAGGCTCAAAAGAGTGTGTGTCCTGTAAGACAAGCGATAGCAGAGACAAGGAGAAATTAGCCGTGGTTATCCCATCAATACTGATGACAATGTAAGTAAAGTGAAACTGAAAATTAACCATTGCATTTAGATTTCTTTAGGAGATATGCTAAAGGGTCTGCATAACTACTGTTTGTGAATTATATACTTATGGCAATTCTGCCTTTATTTAAAGTATTGACAATAATTTTTCAAAACATCCATGAGACTGAATTGAAGCTGTTCCTGAAAGGAAGAATCAAGTCGACCTGTCTAAAGACAGTTTAGAACTGCCAAATGAGTTATCAGTCATCCCCAATTCTGGTTGATTTTCACATTGTAGAAAGCTTGCAGTGTGTGGATTAGTTTTCTGATGCTGTGATAAATATCAGGAACCAAAGCAATGTAAAGAAGAATGGGTCTATTGTGGCTCAAGGTTCCATGGGGATAAAAGTCATGGCATAGTGGCAAGAAGAGGAAGTTGGTTAGTCACATTCTATCTGTATACAGGATGCAGAGAGAGAGGGAGACAGGAAGTTGACAAGATTATAAACCGACAAACCCTGAACCCAGTGATTTGTTTCTTCCAGCAAGCCTCCTTCTTCTAAAGGCTCCACAATCTTTCCCCCAAAACACTACTAATTGGGAGGAAATGTTCAAATACATGAGCCTATAGGATATTTCTCATTCAAACCACCACAGTTCATTTATATAATTTTATAGCCAATTTCTTCATATCAGCAAGTAAAGGTCAGATGACCCACTTAAAATATGCATGAAGTTAAACCCCAACTTTCTAAAGCTTTGTAAAAATAGGGCAAACTAGTGGCCACAGAGAAAGAGATACTTCACAAACCACAGAGCTCATTCTGCTTAATCAAGAGCAAGAAGTATAGTTTGGGAAGAGTGATCAATTTTTAAAGACACAGCAGACATTATTCATCATCAAAACTCTTAGAAATACTAAAAAAAAAAGCTGTAACACAACCTGAAAGCACAAGGGTGTTCATAATTCCAAGGTGCAGGTTTTGAGGTAGCACATCTTGCTCAAAGAAGACCAATTGGTCTAAGAAATGCTGGGAAGCCATTATTTCTGGAAGCCATTCCATCTCTACGGTTCTTGTGGGGTGGAGATTGCCTATCAAGTTTCAGGTCAGGAGTAAACTGCACTACATGTTAGGAATTTTCATATAGTATTAAATGAACAAAACTACTATTAAAACAATTTTCTAAATTTAATATTGAATGATGGAACACATAAAAAAGGAACTCTAGTTGTATCACTATACCTACATAAGAGAGCAACACCAAAAGCAGTGATTAAAATCAATAGGGACTTCTATTCACATTAAGTCCAGAATTTATCATCAGGACAACATTCACATATACACATGCGCACGCGCGCGCGCACACACACACACACACACAGAGAGAGAGAGAGAGAGAGAGAGAGAGAGAGACAGAGAGAGAGAGAGAGGGAGGGAGGGTTTAGGGAGGGAGAGGTGTTGCTTTATATCATCAAATAACAGTTGTGATTATTTATATGCTTGTTACTCATATACAAGAAAAATACAAACAATTCTTTTAAAAAATATAAATGGTCAATTTATATGCAAGAGAAGGAGAGACTGGACATAATGAAATACCTCACTTATTTCCCTTTGCTTAAATGCTTATATCCAGCAGTGAGTAAACAGGACAATCAGTGTTTTCTGTGACAAGTCCATCTGTTTCACTAAGCAAAGAATAAAAGTGCCCATGCAATGATAATTCATAGAATTATACATTATTTTCTATCTGCATGTTATACCAAAATAAGTTGTGTAACTTACAAAGAAGTAGGCAGATTTTATGTTCAACAGCCTTAGTCATCAGGGAAAAGCAAATCAAAACTACTTTGAGATTCCATATTATACCTGTCAGAGTGCTACCATAATAACACAAGTGGCAGTTCATGCTGCTGAGGATGGGGAGCAAAAGGGAACATTCTTCCACTGCTGGTGGGAGTGCAAACCTGTACAACCACTATGGAAATCAATACAGTTGTTCCGCAGAAAACTGGGACTCATTCCCCCTCAAAAGCCAGCTATATCACTCTTGGGCATATGCCCAAAGAATGCTCTATCGTACCACAAGGATACTCAACTATGTTCAAAGCTGCTTTGTTCATAACAGTCAGCAACTGGAAACAACCTAGATGTCACTCAATAGAGCATAGGATAAAGAAAATGGGGCGCATTTAGACAATGGTATATTACTCAGCTGTTAAAAACAAAGACAAAATGAAATTTACAGACAAATGGATGGGACTTAAAAAATATCATCCAGAGTGAGATAACACAGACACAGAAGGACAAACATGGTATGTACTCACTTATAAGTGACAATTAGCTATTAAGTAAATGATAATCATTCTACAACCTAAAGACCCAGAATGGTTAAGTAAAAAGGAAAGCTCTAAAGGGGAATGCATGGGTCCCCTGGGAGGAGAAATAGAGTAGATTTTACAGGTGGACTGGGCACGGGTGGGGATAGGAACAGGAAGGATCAGTTGTGTGATGGGAGAGATGGAGGGAGAGAGTGTTGAGAGAGATGACTGGAATTGGAGTGCATAAAAGGCTGACAAGATGACTGGAAGGCGGCGCTATGAAAAACTAGTATAATAGAAAGGCCTAAGATTCTACAGGGGTGACCCTAGTGAGGACTTCTAGTAATTCAGTAGACCGAGCCTGGAACGACCATCTTCTGTAACCAGGCAAGTCTTCTGTGGTGAGACTGGGACACCAACCTAGCCATGAGATTTTAGATTTTGGACCTACAATCTATCCGGCCTGCAAGATGTACTGGGGCAATGGAGGTGCAGAACTTGTGGGTGTGACCAGCCAATGACTGGTCCAATCTGAGGACCACACCACAAGAGGAAGACAGTACAACACTACCTGGATGACCAGGAACTGGAGACTGGATAACCCAGAAACATAGGACAGAAAAAAAAAATCAATCGAATGATTCCTAGTGATATTCTGCTATACTCAAAGATCAATGCTTAGCTCAATCACCATCAGAGAGATTTCCTCTGGCAACAGATAGGAACATATGCAGGAACCCACAGACAAACTTTAGGCAGAGAGAGAGAGCTTAAATTGGGGACCTCCATTGGGTGCCTCTCCTTGGAATTCGAGAACCCCATGGAAGAGCAAGGGGAAGAATTGTAGGAGCCAGAGGGGTTGATGACATCAGGAGAACACTGACCACTGAATAAGCAGGGCTCATAGGGGCTCACAGAGACTGAGGCAACAACCACGGAGCCTGCATGGGTCTGCATTAGGTCCTCTGAATATATATCATAGTTGTTTAGCTTGGGGTTTTTGTGGGACTCCTAACAGTGGGAGTGGGGGGAGGGTGTCTCTGACTCTTTTGCCTGCTCTTAGGGACTTTTTCCTCCTACTGGGTTGCCTCGCCTAACTTTGACTGAGGGTTTGTGCTTTGTCTTATTTTGTCTTGTTATGCTATTCATTTGATACCTCTGGGAGGCCTCCTCACTTTTGGAGGGAGAAGGAAGAGGAGTGGATCTGGGGAAGAGTGGTGGGGGTTGAGGGGGGACTGGGAGGAGTGGAGGAAGGGGAAACTGTAGACAGGATGAGAGAATGTATGAGAGAATAAATTAAAAAATAAATAAATAGGCACTCAGGAGGTGGAGGCAGAAAAGTCAGGAGTTCACAATGTCTACATAGTGAGTTTGGGGCCAGCCTGGGCTACATAAGACCCTTTTCCAAAAAAATTTAAAGGAATGTAAAAAGAAATGAGGCGGGACATTCGGGGGAGATTCAAGATGGCGGAGACAAGCAGACGCAGGTAGGCCTGTGGCAGCGGCCCGCGGAGGTGGATGGGTCCGGCGGCAGTGGCTGACAGGGACATTTAGGCCCAGCGGCAGTTGGCGGAGGCATTCAGGCCCAGCGGCGGCCCACAGAGGTGGAAAGGCCCTGTGGCGGAGATAAGCAGACGGAGGTGGACAGGACCGGCGGCGGCGGCCGACAGAGACATTCAGGCCTGGCGGCGGTCCACACAGGTGGACAGGCCACGCGGCGAAGACAGGCAGACACAGGTGGGTCCGCGGCGGCGACCCGCGGAGGTGGAAGGGCCCGGCGGCAGCAGCCGACAGGGACATACAGGCCCAGTGGCAACCGGCAGAGACATACAGGCCCTGTGGCAGTTCGCAGAGGTGGATGGGCCCGGCAGCACTGACAAGCAGAGGTAGGTAGGCCCACGGCGGCAGCCGGCAGAGACATACAGGCCCGTTGGCCGCCCGCAGAGGCAGACAGACCCAGCGGCAGCTGACAGGGACATACAGGCCCAGCAGTGGAGACAAGTGGACGCAGGTGGGCCTGTGGCGGTGGGCCACAGGGGTGGACAGGCCCGGGGACGGAGAGGGGCAGACACAACTTGGAACGGGGACGCCCCTAGCCCCAACACCTGGGGAAGAGGCTATCTCCGTGGGTCGGAACCAGGGCGAGTCTGGACACTCCGTCTGGGGACAACCCAGGGCCCAACTGCTGATCCTGTGAAACCCAACAACTTGGAGGTGTTGGTGAGACTACCCTGCTCAGCTGAAACCCATCTGGGAGAGGATTCAGATGCCTACAGTTTGAAGTCTGAAGAAACAAGATCAGCTGAGGAGTTGACAAATGAACAAAACGTGACCTGGGAACACAGAAGAAGGCACTACCCAGACACCAAACCAGATCACGAGAATCATAAGTATATAATTCACCAACTGAAATCAGCTGTCCCTGAAGACACAGCCCAATAGCACCAATTTAACCAAGAACCCCTACTAAACCAAGACTAAAAATTAGAACAAGAGAGGCACTCTCAGACACAGACACCACCTGCACCGCACAGAGGAAAAGATGAGTAGACGCCAGTGCAAAAATACAGGCAACAACATAAAGACCTATATGGCAACATCAGAACCTAGTGATTCTACACCTGCAAGACCTAAACATACCATGACAGAAGAAACAGAAGAGATCAACCCTAAAAATGACTTTAAGAAGATGATAGAGGCCCTTAAAGAAGAAATAAAACATTCCCTCAATGAGGAAATAAAAACTTTCCTTAAAGAGGAAATGAAAAACTACCTTAAAGAGGAAATAAAAACTTTCCTTAAAGAGGAAATGAAAAACTCTCTTAAAGAGGAAATAAAAACTTCCCTTAAAGAGGAAATGAAAAACTCCATTAGAGAGGAAATTAAAAACTCCCTTAAAGAAATGGAAGAAAAAACGAACAAAAAATGGGAAGAAATCAAATCAAGCCAAGAAAAAGCAATTAAACAGATGAAAGAAACATTCCAAGATCTGAAAAATGAATTTGAGACAATAAAGAAAACACATGCTGAGGGAATGCTGGAAATAGAAATCCTGACAAAACGAACAGGAACTATAGAAACGAGCATAACCAACCGATTGCAAGAGATGGAACAGAGAATCTCTGACACTGAAGACATGATAGAGAAAATAGATTCGTCAGTCAAAGAAAACACTAAAGACAAAAAAGTCATAACACAAAACATCCAGGAAATTTGGGACACCATGAAAAGACCAAACCTAAGAATAATAGGGATAGAAGAAGGAGAAGAATACCAACTCAAAGGCACAGAAAATATATTCAACAAAATCATAGAAGAAAACTTTCCTAACCTAAAGAAAGAAATACCTATGAAGATACAAGAAGCTTACAGAACACCGAATAGGCTGGATCCAAAAAAAAAGTCCCCTCGCCACATAATAATCAAAACACTAAACACACAGAACAAAGAAAAAATATTAAGAGCCGCAAAGGAAAAAGACCAAGTAACATATAAAGGTAAACCCATCAGAATAACACCAGACTACTCAATAGAGACTATGAAAGCTAGAAGATCATGGACAAATCTCATGCAGACACTAAGAGACCACGGATGCCAACCCAGACTATTATACCCAGCGAAACTCTTAATCACCATAGGCGGAGTAAACAAAATATTCCAGGATAAAACCAGATTTAATCAATACCTGTCTATAAACCCAGCCCTACAGAAAGCACTAGAAGGGAAAATTCAACCCAAAGAAGCTAAACACATCCATGAAAAATCAAGCAATAGATAATCCCACACCAACATATACCACAGAAGAAACAAGCTGGTGTAGCTATCCTAATATCTAGAGAAAAAGGATGTTTCAAAAGAGAAGAAGTCTTGTGGCAATGCCTCAGTGGTCCAGGTAACTACCAGAACTCGGAAAAGTTGGTTGAACTTGGGATTGACTGGGAGGCCAAAGATTTAAAAAGCAGAAGATTCTCTCAAGACACAAGTTGTGTGATAATAGTGTGTTTTGTGTGTGTGAATGAGAATTTGTAAATGTTGAATTCTAGGCTTCGACAATCATTGTCAGTGCAGATTAAGCTGCAAGTATTTATGCTTTAAAACTTAAATTATAAAGCTAGTTACGTCTTTCTAACAACTAGTTTTAATGTTTATGAGCATATTTTACCTACATTACCTTTTCAGGATGTTGAGAAAGATGCTTCATAAGCAAAGGCTGGAGGCTGGAGGCTAGATGGTTTTGAGGAAGAGGTCTTGGTGGACTCTTTCATAGAGCAAAGGGAAGCAATGCCTTCTGGGAAATGAGCTAAGTTTTAATCTAGTCTTTAGGATTAGAAGTCAAAAACAAAAATATTAAGGAAAGGAAAACCTAATTGATCTTTGAAGTAATTGTTATATGGAATTGAGTGGGACTTTTGAGGCCTTTCTTCCAGAAAACAAGGACTTGGTTGTCAGGCCTATATTAGGCCTAAACCTTGGTGCCATGTAGTTGTACTTAAATCATTTCAATGGAAAGTGTCCTAGTGATTGGAACTTCTAGTGCAGTTTGGAGTTCTTCCATTTGAAAAATGTGATATTTGCATGGGATTGTTTGAATCTTGTTTTCTAGTCCCTCCCCATCACCACCCTCATAGTCTGAAGGTAGATTTTTCTCTTGATAAAGGAACAAAAAAGGTGAACATCTTGTTTGTAAATAGGTATCTAGTAACTAGTGGTAAACTTGAAATGGTAGAATTCTTTAAAGCCTAATTCTAGATAGCCTTAAGAAAATATATCTTAATTACTTTTGAACCTGTATTCACCTTGTTTTTTTCAAATATCTTAAGTTATATTTTCTTTTTCAGAGCTGCTTCTTATTTGGGGCTACTTTTTTTTTTTTTTTTTTAATTGAGGCGTAATTCATAAAAGGGTATATTGTTTTGATGAGACTTTTTACAACGGTGGCTGGATGTCTTTCTTTAGTCTTCCAAGAAGGGCCATTTTACTTTTTTAGAGTTACTTTTTAAAGTCATGAGGTCAACAACTTGGACTACTATGCATGTAAGTGCTAATGCAAATTAAAGCCCAAGTTGACCTCCAGCAGCAGTTCATTCTATGTTGACAGTGAGAGAACACTTTGCCTGTTAGGATACTGTTACTCGTGGACTGAAATGCTGAAGAAACCCCTCCCCCTATTTTGTTTTTTTGCAAAAATCAAGGTATATTCTAGGGTTTCCTGGTTGACTTCAACAGATAAACTGAGATGATAGTCTTAGTTCAGAAATGATCTGAATGTAGATTTACAGTCTACGTGTACAGCTGGCTAAGTGAGATCGCTTTCACAGTTCTGCATGTATCCCATCGGCTCCCCATTAGTCACTGAACTCTTAAAACTGGTATTGTAACATTATTACATTTGGGGTTATAAATTATAAATGTACTGCCTCCTGTCAACATTGTATACTTCTATTTGATGATTTCTGTGTCAAACATTATATGGAAATGTTTCCAAGTATTTTCTGTATTAACTGTGAATGAATAGAACAAAATAAATTGCCTAAAAGAAAAAATAAATAAATAAATAAATAAATAAGTGGGAAGATTTTTCCCAAGTTTAATGTAAATATTAAAGGCAACAATGTCCGTCAGAACTATACACTGAAAAGTGAACCCTTAAATTGGGTAGAAAAGAATCATTCTAAATAAAAATACTGTAAGATGTGGGTCAAATAATTGGATTTATCAGTGTAAAGATAAAGGAAAAAAACATATGCCTGCTCATGATTATTAAGATGCCAAGGAAGAATATTGTTCATAATAATCTCTTCACTCCCTTCTGCATTCCAGGAACATTTTTCTCTATCAGAGGAGCTGCCCCTGCTCTTAATGCCTATTTTGACTACTTTGCATTACAAGACCTTCACTTGTACAGAAAATGTTGATTCCACTACAATGTTGCTCAATGGTGCAATGAGATGCTTTCACAACACTGTGGAGGTTTCAACATTGTAAGACAAATTGCTAAACAGTCTTATCAATAAAAAACCCAGAGCCAGATATTGGGGTAAAACCTAAGAGATCAGAGGATTAGGACAAGCCACAGTCAACCTCACCTTACCAACTCCTCAGCTTGCAGAGACCTACTTCCTGTATAACCACACCTATATGCCTTTTTGTTCTTCCATCTCACTTCCTCTCTCCACCCAGCTACATCATTTCCTGTCTGTCTGTACAGACCTCCAGACCTCTCTGGTTAGTGCTGGGATGAAAGGCATGTGGCACCATGCCTGGCTCTGTTCCCAGTGTGGCCTTGAACTCACAGAGATCTGGATGGATCTCTGCCTCCTGAATGTTAGGATAAAAGGCAAGTGCTACCATTGCCTGACTTCTGTGTTTAATATAGTGGCTGTTTTTTTCCTCTGATTCTCAGATAAACTTTATTAGGGTGCACAATATATTGGGGGACACAATATATCACCACACAGCACAGTTGCACATAAAGCATGGTGGACAGATCCCTTAAAGTAATTGTCAATTATTGCCTTTCTCATGGCTTTAGTACATATGTTCCTATGCTCTACACATAAGAATATTTATCTTCTATTTTTGGTTGTGAGCCTAGCTTTTAATGGCTGAGCCAGAATAGGTGAGACAGTCGATTGGCTTGATCTGTTTGGGAGGCATCTAGGCAGTGGTACCAGGTCCTGGGCTCATTGCATGAGTTAGCTGTTTGAAACCTGGGACTTATGCAGGGACTCTTGGCTCAATCTGGGAGGAGGGGACTGGACCTGCCTGGACTGAGTCTCCCAGATTGATCCCCGTCCTCAGGGGAGACCTTGATCTGGAGGCAGTGGGAATGGGAGGTGGGCTGGATGGAAGGGGAGGGGGGCAGGAAGGGAGAGAACAAGGGAATCTGTGGCTATTATGTAGAACTGAATAGTATTGTAAAATAAATAAATAAATAAATAAGTAAGTAAGTAAAAAAGAATATTTATCTTCAAGAGTTTTGCATGTTACATTTTGACAACTACTGATGTGTTCAATAAATATCTTTAGTAAAGCTATATAAACCAATGGATATTAAAGAAAGTGTTAGTATCTTTAAAATCCTGGAATAAAATAATTGAACATCCCAATTACAAGACTATACACAAAGTAATATATTGATACATACTTTTTTCCTATTATATTTTCAAGAAAATCAATTCTGTATAAAAATGGTCTAAAGATTTATCCATATAACATTTTCTAGACTATTTCTTACACTTTTAAATAGTGGCTGCCCCACTTGAATGGGCATAAATTGTTCAACAGTGCCTACTATTATGCATATTCTTGGTCTAAATGGAAAATTTTCACCCAGTTAACCATCAGTTGGCCATAAATAATATTTTAACAGAGTATATGATTGAAGAAACACTCTTTTAAAGGTCCAGCCTACATTTGAAAAGTATTATTTTAAAATATCTTCCTGAAAATGAGGGAAAAAATTCAATTCTCATTATCAATTAGAAGAATGGTAGGTAGTGCAGCCACAGATGTCATAGGTTATTACACAAAAAGCCTAGTTAGTGCCTAGGCAACTGCAACCACAACTGGTAACCTGCTCACCAGAAACTAAGGCACTAATGCTTCTGACAGCATACACTCTGATCTCAGAACAAAGAGAAATCAACCTAGTACTATGACTGAGGCTTGCTGCCCATTAACAATCCCTCAGTGTGCCATAAAATACTGTGTAGGCTTTTTTGGGGAGAATTGCTGTCAACATTTTTACTCAGCCATGGATCCAACCTATGACACTACTGACTAGCCAGACAAAATGGACCCATTACACCAATGGTGGCAACTCTATTATGGGAGTATCCAATCAATTTTCTGATTGGGAGTGAGGTATGCTCCATTAGGGGGAAGTCACATCTGGTGATATAAACCTGATCAAAATCCCATGACTAGAGGGGTCATACTGCCTAGGAGGGAAACTACAATATTTTTTTTCCTTAATAGACATGATATGCCACCAAAGTCTCTTATAAATTATTGTACTTATCCTCATAGACTAGTACTGCCATCAGTTTCTTTGTGGTCAGAAGAGCTTCTATTGACAAAGACTTATAAAAGGTTAAAATACTGAGAATAAGTAAGTTTAAATGTTCAGCCATAACTGGAAAATCTATGTCACTCCTGTCAGTCTTTATGGAACACTGCGAATGAGGGAGCAAATGAGAAAACCTGTAAAACCCAGGGGATTGGGCAGAGTGTGTGGAACACTATCTGTAGCTGAAGTTTCCAGACTGCAGGGCCAGCCATGGTGGGAGGAAAACTTTCAGCTACAACTATCTTCTAAGCATGACACTACCACAGCACTCTTTAACTCACAGAAAGTGTGGTTGTTTGCACAACATGGAGCCCATAAACATCTTGCTATGGAGGGAAGAGAGGATCAAGAGACTCTACCCTTCCATAAGGAATTTTTAGAAAGTTCATGGTAGTTTCAGGAGAGAAAAGCATTTTCTTCACTGGTGTAAACACACCCATACCCTTGTAAATAGCCTCCTACCAAGGTCCATGAGCAATCATAACAGAACTCCTTAGGTCACCTAAAGCAAAATAAAAGACATGGAAGTAGAAAGTGACCCAGTCCAGAGGAGGAAAATGACCTTCTGTAACTAACCATGGTCTTTTTCCTGAGCCCCATACATTATCCAAAATACTCTGTTCCATTACTATTCTCTTATTAAAATCCTGTTTCAACAGGTTGTACATGCCTACAATCCTGGCATATAGAGGCTATGGTAGGAGGATCCCAATTTAGAGACCATTCTAGGATATGAAATTCCAGGACAGCCTGGGCTGGCTACACAGTAACAGAAAGAAAGAGAAATGGGGAGAAAGTGAAATGGGAGCAAAAAGGGAAGGAAGTAAAGAAGGAAAGGAGGAAAGGAGGGAGGGAGGGAGGGCAAGGAAGTAATCTGCTTAAGGATTTAGAAACATCATTCACTCTACTTCACCTTCCCATTATCCACTTTTCTCTACTTAGGTTCTGGGATCACACAAGGCAATTCTTGCAGATCACAAAATTGACAAGAATGCAAGAGTTCCAACCTAAAGTCCATAATACAACTATAGCCTGCGTGTTCTATAACTGTTCTACAAATAGCAATATTGTTTCTATCATCCAAGCTTCTGCAAGGATAAAACAAACCACAATCCACTCTACACAGAACTTCTAACCCAAGGGGCAGTTGCTACAAAACCAATTCTGAAACTTTACTATAATTTCAGACTAGGGAAAAGAAAGTGCATGTCATATTAAAAGCAATGCTTTTTTAATATGGAAAAAAGTCTCATAAATTTCTTTAAGACACTTGCTTTTCTGAGAGCTTTCATACATGCTTAGCAAAATAAACTTATATAATTAAAGCAAATAAAATACTTTGAAAAAATTCAACTAAATATGTCAATTTACAAAAATTTACAAGAATATTAATAGTATTTGATGCATTTGAGGACACTTTAAAGAATGTAGAAGAGATATACAGGAGGCCCTGCCAGGCCAATATTGGTCAGCCCAAGAAAACCCACAATAGGTGCTTTAGGTCCATCTCTTTAGGAGTGTGAAGCTTCCAGTTTGTTTTTTTTTTAATTTTATGCTCTCTTAAAAGAACAAAGTTTAAATTAATAACTTATTAAAGTACAAATTTTCACAAATTCGTCCTACACTTTAACATTTTCTAAAACTGGGTAGTTGGTATTATTCTAAATGTCTTTGGGAATACAAACTATTTCATGTTTTAATTTTTATTTATTGACCACTCTCCAGTAATATCTGTAGCTAATATTTTCTTTTACTTTTTTCCCAATTTAAAGAACATTTTCAGAGATCTGAAAAATAGAAGTGAGCTTTTGGGGACTAAGAAGAGACCTACCATGGGAATAGAGGGAAGAGAGAGAAATGGGGCTATGATTAAAGAAGATTATCTAGATGTATGAAAGAATCACAAAGAAACATATTGATTTGTATTTAATATACACAAATAAAATAACCAGTCATCTAAAATTGAATAAATTGGAAATTTAGAAGAATATTTATTATGTTTTAAGTAACACTTAAAATTGTCTTCTGCTCCTCTAAAGGTTAATTTGCAGACTGGAAGTGAACCAAGGCAAGACAGGAGGGAAAAAAACATGAAACTAATGCAGAGAAAATAACTAAATCTTCTCTAGAAGAATTAAAATAATGTGATTGCAGAGAAGATTCACTCAGAAGATTCAGAGAAGTCAAGTGTTTGTGTCACAAGCATGGGGACTGACATTAAGATTCCCAGGCTCGGCAGTGGGCACCTGTCATTCCATCAGTGGGCAGTTGAAGACTGGAGGATCCCTGGGTGCTTTCTGCTTGCCCCTCAGTCTAGACAAATCAGTGAACTCTATGTTCAATGAGAGATTCTGGCTTAAAATATAAGGTGGAGACTGATGGCTGAGGAGGATAACTAAGGTCCACTTCTCACCTCTACGTGAGCACTTACACACGCAAGTGCACACACATGAACAAGGATAAGAAAATAAGTTATTTTATTTAATATAAAAAATTATGAGAAGATTATATAACACTGAATCCCTCATGCAGGGCAGGCCCATGAATATGCTAAAATCAGTCTTCGTTCTTTGGTTTATGTAATGAAAATACTATGATGTTGACCACACCAAAATCATTCTACAACATAGAGATGTTCAGATTTCAGTAAGGATACCAAATTAACCCTCCTCCCAGCAATAGATGAGACAGATGTTTCATCAGCTGGCAACAGATGGGTTTGCTGACTGGCACTTAAAGCCATTAGTGTCTCAATTATGAATCCTCAACTACAAAAATTGCACACAGACTGCAAGATGCTCACAGGCAAAAGAGCCTCTGACAGTGATCCCAGTCCCCTCTACCCTCCAGCAATGATCCCACTTTCTTACTTAAGTTCTTAACTACTTAAGCCTTGTGCCTAAAAGTGCCTAAAATTAAAAATATGTAAAGTAGAAGTAGGGTTATCTGGGATGAAGATGGATGTTAGCATGAGTGGTAGATAGATTAGAGAGGGCAATGGGGTTTAATATGATTGCAAGGCATGGTATGAATGTAGGTGTTGTCAAAAATAAACTACATAAACAAGCAAAGGGTCTAAAAGGCAACAGCCTGGATAATTTCCTGCCATGAGTCAGTTCTTCTCTCTGACTTCAGTTTTCTCTCTTCCTCCAGAACAGATTGCTAATTGTGAAATTCTAAAAGTGTAAGAACATATGTGAATTAATTTCGGGGGACGCTGTAGACACTGGAGCGAGGCATGAAAAATAGTTTTCAAATGATGGCTGTGCAACACTCTTTAATTATTAGAAACCACTGGACCTTCTGGTTATCATTCTTGGAGATGTATAAGTGTCACTACATCTTTAAAATCTCTAAATAGCATTCAAAATATTTATTTAATATACAAAGTTTCTAAAACTAAAATGCTTATGCTTATTCACACAACGCCTAATTTTTCACTTGTTCTTCTCCTGTCCCCCCCCCACTCTGCAGTCACAGCTCTCCAGTATCTGTAACTTCTCTTTTATGTAATATATATCATTAAGATACCAAACCTGAATATTCACACTTCAAGTACAATGCTCCAGATGACACTATTTTTAGATACCAATCTATTAAAATGGAAGATAACTCCATCTTGTGTTATAACATTTTAGGTTTACTTGGTGAATCAAACTACAATAACTAATCATTTTACCAGCCTAATGTTATCAGAAAATGTCCTTATATTCTCCAGAGAAACAATGAAATATTTACATCATAGAATGAGGAGTTTTTTTCTGTTCTCTTGTTTCATTGGAAACTCATTTCACATGAATGAAAACAGATTCAGCCTACTTATTGCCACTCCTTAGGATATCCCTGTCTTATCTGTGTTTGACATTCCAGAAGAGTAAGGTCAGAGAATGGAGTTGAAGACAAAAATGGAAAAATACCCTGATCATTCTTTTATCATACATAATGACTAAAACAATGCAAAGTATCTTTTTTTAATCAGACACATGCTCCTATTCCTTACTGATAGTTAATATCTGAAAAATACTTCTGGAAAATAGGCCAATGTCAAATTAAAAATATACATTAGAATATTGAATGCCATTGTAAATGTGTAACTTAACACTTACATCTATGTGAAGCATGCTTAGTCTTAATTGTATTATGGAAAATGGAGAATTTCTCATTGTAAGAATATGGCAGTGTGTTTTATGTTACTTTGATGTCCTTATTTATAGCACTGTATAATTTTCTGAATTTCACTGTCTCTTCAACATTGAATACTAAACAAGTGAAGATCTAAGATCAAACAGCTACAAAGGTGTTATTTCATGATACTTCTTATATCAGGAAATAATAATCTTATATATCATTTTGAAATCCAGATAGTTCATAATTTTATTCCAAAATAAGCACATAAGATGTTTCACTCTTTATAAGGCAAATGGATGAATCTCTCATAAAAACTAACTTAAATTTATGTTGAAAAGTTTAGTATTCTTGTTTACTGTATTTAACCCCAGTAAAATTGTGTATCTTTAGAGCCTATAAAAGTAATTCAGTTTATACAAGTGGATAAAGCCAAAACCCAAAAGCTGTCTCTACAACTGTTCTGTTATGCCTAAGTGTATGGCTTCTCTAAATGCCCCACACTTCTTTATAGCTCACGAAGTTGGTGTTGATCATATATCAAAGCGCTATACCATGTAATTATGTACACAAATTATGTGATTTTGCCTATACTGTGCCATCTCTGATGTATAACGCAGAGTTTCTGTCTGTCTTAATGAAGATGATCCGAATATTCCTGGCTACCACATATTGAAGCTGAGGGTGATGGTTATGTTGGTGCTCAACCTCACTGGAATGGAATTCAACAAAGAGATTAGCTGCTAAGCACACCTGTAAGGGATTTTCTTGATCAGATTATTTGAAGTGGGAAAATACATTGGAAATGTTGGTGACACCTCCGGTGGCAGCCCTAATAAAAAGAGATTGGAAGGGAAAGCTTTGCTTTCTGCCTCCACACCCTTTATTCACTGTCATGCTCATTTTCACTGTAACTGCTATCACTGATGCTGCAGTCCTTTTCTATTAGCATAACATAGCATCTAGCTTCTAGTGCTAACTGAAGACCCATGGCTCTCCAGGAATCCTCCTGGCCTTCAGCAATGAGGTGAGACTGCTAAAGCATTCAGCCTTGTGAACTAAGTATCGACCATGTTCTCAGTTTCCTCTGTCTAAGGAGATCCATTTTTGGACTACACAAACAATGTTGTATAAGCCCATCTAACAAATTCCATTCTAGTATGTGCTCATTGTGTTTGATTCTGTTTCTCTAGAGAACCCTGACTAAATACATCAACAAAACCACAGGCTCGGATGACTCTGAATCCCTGGATCACTGTGGAAATTTCATAAATGAGAACTGATCTATTGTAGAAGATGCTAGCACATGCCTATAAATCTCAGCACTCAGGAGCTGAGAAAGAGGCATGAGTTATGCCCAGCCTAGTGTGGGGTAGCTACCACATGAGGAAATAAAGGTGTAGCAGGCTTGGACAATCTGTGGATGGACCCCATGGAGTACTTGCAATAAACAGGATTGTAAGCAGGATAGAAAGAACAATAATTGAAGAAATTGTGTGCAACTCTTACGTATGGAGGTTTGTAACTCAAAGAAAATATAGCTTGTAATACTGAAATTTCAAATAAGAAAAAAAGTTTAAGTTTCCGATCACAAAATTTGTATTAGAAAGGAAATGCTTTCAAAAGCACAACTTTAGAGAGGGTTTACAATTCATACTGAAGACCTAAAATCCCTTTCTGTCTCCCATGTTCCATTACAATAAAACATAATGAGGGCCTCTAGGTGGCTAGGTATTAGCAACAATAGAATAAGTCACATGCAACTTAGCAAAGAAAAAATGAGGAATAAACGATTTAAAAAAACTACCTGCTTTCTATAGTATCATCTAAAAATTTAGCCCTACCAAAGAAGGAATGGGAGAATGAAAAATGAGTACAAAGTACAAAAGAACAATCAGGAAATTGGTGAATTTACCAGCATCAAAAAGAAGCAAAGAAATCTCATGAAAACACAAAATTCAAAGCAAACTAGCATAAAGATAATTAATACACACTAAAGTGAGGCAGTGAAAGGGAAGTGTATTTAACAAGTATGAATAGTAATTAATAAAGTACAATTTTGTTTTGTTTTTTTCTGAGACAATACTATCACATAGTCCAAGCTGACATTGCACTCTTACTGTGTTAGAGAATGACCTTGAACTTCCAATACTCTTGCCACCACCTCCCAAGCCCTGGGAATACAAGAATACACCACTAGGCCAGGTGGTGGTGGTGCATGCCTTTAGTCCCAGCACTCGAGAGGCAGAGGCAGGCAGATTTCTGTGAGTTTGAAGCCAGCCTGGGCTACAGAGTGAGTTCTAGGAAAGGCTCTAAAGCTACACAGAGAACCCTGTCTCTCATATATATAAATACACACACAAATATACATACACATATATTACATATATATATATATATATGTGTGTGTGTGTGTGTGTGTGTGTGTGTGTGTGTGTGTGTGTGTGTATATATATATATATAATAACTAGTTTGTCAAGACCTGGGGATAGAACCTAAGGCTCCCTGAAAGCTAAGTGAATCCTCTACCAACTGAGTCATATCCCCAGTCCTATACAATTCACAAAATACAAGCACACCCTGGCCTTTGTTGTCTGTTGTTTCTCTCTACCTAAATGTTGTCTTCCTGAGATATTCCTACCAAGAATTTAAGCTGGCTGGAACCAGAATTGTTAAAATTCTGCTTGTGGGGCCCTGAAAACCATGCCAGAGAAACATGATGTCGTTAAAAATGATTAAATGCCAAATCTATATGCATGGCTCAGAAAACAGTTGTCTTTTACGATATAAGTAGAACCAGAAGTCACTGGTTTAGGAACTACTGCATGCTATGAATGAAGGATTCTTTCCTTTTCCGATATACCCCCTTCTTCATCATTATAATTAGGTAGTGGGAATTTTAAAATGGCAACAGGCAACACGTTTATGAAGAACTAAGAAAAACAGGGAAGCCTGTCACTCATGTTGTTTCTTCTTAATCTTTCTCCTTCCCCACTATATATCATGCATTCTGATGGTTTTCCCATTGTCACCCAAAGGAAGAACAATCTTGAAAACATGGACAAGTTCCCTTCTCCCAAAGCTCCCAAGTCGAACCAGCTCTTTCTGGTCTGGCCTAGTTCAGCTACATGCCCTATTTGATCAATTGGAAGGTGTCCTTGAGACAATGAGATTGTGACAAATTCCGGGGGAATTTTCATTGCCAGCAAGCTGACCATAAAGTAGAGACCATACTTTCTTGTTTCCATGAACAAGGCAACTTATAGAAGAATTTATTCTGGCTTGTAGTTCCAGAAGGGTAAGATTACATTACGTTGGGCAGAAAGTAAGAGGCGTGATGGCACAAACAGCATGCTTCAAGCTCACGTCTTTAAAGACAAGCACAAAGAGAGAGCAAACTAGAGGTGGCTCAAGGCTTTTAATCTCAACATCTGCTCTCAAACTCCCTGAACATACTTCCTCCAGCAAGACTGAACCATTGAAATATTCCCAAACAATCCCACCACGTGTTTAAATACCAATACCCAAGATTACGGGAGACGTTTCATTTCTCATTCAAACTACACCACTGCCCTTCTCACCTGCCTCTCAAAGGAAACGTCTTTCCTACCAAATGGATGGCAGTAAAACAAAGTGGATACCATATTAGGAAAAAGTCTAGTAACGTGAAATGAATGTGAGATGGCTTCAAAGAACTATTTATCTTTTCAATGGAGGAAAGCATGGGAATGGATCACAAGACAATACTCAGTGGAGGAGTATTAGACAGAGTAAGGCTGAAAGATCTTCAAAAATTAGTGAGATTTCTTTCTAAGGTACAATGATTGTACATAAAACTGAAAGGGATGCTCCACTCAAGAAATAAAAGGACTTAGACCTTAGACTCTGAAGAAGTCAATTGAGTTGATTTATATATAGTGTTACTATATCACCAATCCAGTGTGACTTGTGCAGATCAAGAAAGAAAAATATATCCATAAAATTGTCTTCTATCTTCCCAACCACAGTGAATTGCACTTTATACCAGCAGTAGAAATCTTGATATAGTATTTAATCCTGTTCTATTTTTAATCTTTTTGTGTCTTTAAGAGGCTTCACGGGCATGATACTTTATTATATATTTCAAAGAAGGAAATGAAGTGTTTTAGCTCTGTGGAAAGTGAATTAAATCTTGTGATATATGAGAAAAGTAATTTGCATAACTACTGTAAAAGCACCTATAAGAAGTCCCATAACCTCTGCTCTACCCATTTCAATTGGACCTTGGGAGAGTGCTTTTGCCTCATACTCCTTCACTTCATTTGCCCCTAAATTGCCAAATTAAACAAGTTGTAATTGGAGTAACTTAGTGCCTTATAGTGATACTGTTCATTTGGGAATAGTAAAACACAATTTCAACTTCATTGTTTAGTAGAATTAGTGGATAAATCATTTAAAGAAAGTTCTATTACTATAAGCTTTTATGCTTTTTATATTTTTTGCCTTAACAGATGTCATATATTCATATCTGGGGGAGATGGGTGTTGGTGAGTGTTATTTAAAATAAGAATCTACTGATGAATGTGAACATTATTTTTAATTATTTAATGTTATTTCCACTATTCAAAGGATTACCTACAAGGAGAATATATTGATTTTCCCAAAGTCAAACACAAATGGGTATCACATATTCAACATGTAATGAAAGTCTCCCTTTATTTCAGGTCTACTTCTTTAGGGTTTCTCCCAGGAAACCAAGTTTCCTTAAATGTGTCTCTTATACAAGTTTCATTCGGGAAAGGCAACTAACATCTTGTAGCTCCCAAAACCTCTCTCAACATTTCTTTCTCCAAAAAGCATCTCAGTCCCAAACTAGGGTCTGTGCAGAGTTGCACACCATGTAAAAGAAAATACCTGAAGTCAAGAGGCTTGACACAGGAAAAATAAAACAAAATTACCCTGATTGTCATCAAAGAACCTTCCTCCAGTAACTTATGGAAGCAGATGCAGACATTTAATAAACATCATTATTTTGTGACATTTTGCCTTGCTAGATGTCCCTTGCTCTGCTGAGGAATGAGTGTGGTATAAACACGGTGGAGGTGAGGAGTTTGCCTGTTTGTCAGCTTGCTCGGGCTTCAGGAATTCTTTATTTCAAGAAAAGAAACATACTGTGTCTGCCTTGTATGTGACTCCAGGCTGCAAGAGTGCCATTAGCACAGTACAAACACATGGCTCCAACCTCCTGTTTTCTCCTTATTCAAATCTGTCCTCCAGCACCAGATATGTGAGAATTCCTCAGCTCTTAGATGTTATTGTACGGTTTCTTAGCAGTGCTTATCTTAGCTCTCTGAACGGATTTCTGAAGGTCAAGTCAGAAGAGTAAAAGTCACTTAGAAGATAGAGAGCATGTGTAGCTCTAAGACAGTGTCTGCGGCCATAGAATAACACATTCTGAGATGGTTTTGCTTTTCAAAAGGCTCACTTTCTGCTTATGGGAAGCTTATGAAGTTTTCCTTTGAAAAAGCACAAGGAAAGTTTCTTTTTATTTTTCTCTTACAGGTTTGACCTAAACCCCAGACACCAATGTGGGTCCATTTTTCCTTTAGGTTTTTAACTTTCTATGAAGTAAGACTAATAAAAAAAAAAAAAGATCAAATTTCCTGCTTGATTTGTGAAAGAAATCTTAGGGCAATGGATGCCTTGGAGTTCTTCTCTAACTTGGTCTGGCACAGTGGAAGGAAAATAGAATCAGAGCAGGGTAAAATTTTATTTTTATTAATCCAACAGCAACTTTAGCCATTAAAGCTGTCATTTTCTCCACTGTAAAAAAAAAAATAGCTCTTGTCATGGCTTAAATCTAAAATGCATCCTGTAGGCTTGTGTTGTGAATGTTTGATCCCCAGTTGCTAGAATTATTTTGAGAAGTTTTTGAAACTTTGGGAGGTGGGGCTTCACTAGAGAAAGGGAGTACTTGAGGTAGACTCTTGGAGACCCCTATCTCTGGTTGTTGTCTGCATTCTCATCTTCCTGGTCCACAATTATGTGAACTGACTCATTCTACCATGCCTTCCCTACCACACTGCCTGAACCCTCCGAAAGCATGAAATCTTCCATATTTTCAGGTGTCTGTGTGTGCCAGGTATGTGGCCACAGAAAAACTAACCACAGCAGCTATAATGCAGACCTCTCATGGCAATCAGTGTGTTGGAAAATATCTACCTTTGAATCCACCTTGTAGAAACCTGCCTGAAATAAGTGCTAGAAATGAAAACTGAGTCCTTTGTGAGAGCAGTACACATTCTTAGCCAGTAAGCCCCCTCTCTGGTCATTAATTTTACTTTATTAATTTCAATACATTTCATATTCCTGTGAGCACTTTGGAGTTCAATGGAAAAAACACAGAATAGACATATCTATCAAAAATCAGTTTTACATTTAGATTTAGCAAACAGATAGTACATTTGCAATGATTAAATCTATTTTAATCTTTCAATTAGAGGGAAAGAAAATGATGCTTTAAGAGGTAAATGTCTCACTAAACAGAACACCAATAACTTTATTATAACTGAGAACATGCCACATACTTATTATGGAGTTACGGTAACCCAAGAATTCAGTTACTGAAAGAACATGACTACTATGTTCTAGTAAAAGAAGAAGTTCTAGAGATTTGGACAGTACTTGCAAGATCACTGTTCCCTCCACAGGTCTAGTAGGTTTCCAAGACCTATAGTGCTTGGTGGAAAAATAAAAGCCTGGGTAAAATGTGCTGGTGCAGAGCTATAGTACTGAACTCATGAAAGTTGAGTCCACAAGATCAGGAGTTCAAGGCCAGCCTGTGCTACAGAATAAAATCCTGTCTCAATGTTGTTGTTGTTGTTGTTGTTTTTAAGTTCTTATGAAGTATTAACAATTTAAAAAGGTTTTATTGACATTTAATTTTAAATTAACCTGAAATGTTGGTTTTCTATAGTTATTTGCCAAATAGTAAACTTAATAAATGTAGAGAGTTGCAATGTTGCTAGATTAAATATGCAAAACATCCACAAATTATTTTTTTAAATGCTTAGATTATGAAGCTACTCAGTGCGTCTTTTCCCTTTGATCATTACTTCCATGTGTCTTTGTCTATGCTGCAGAGGAGTTTCTCTTTTGTACTAGTGACACATGGCTCCAGCTGAGATTTACCCAGAGGTCCCAGTGTTTCTGGGTAGACATTCTTACCTAATGTTGCATATTTCAGCCTCAGCCCTAGAAAAGTTTCCTGTGAATGCCAGATGCCTCAGAGTCATCTGGTCAGCCTACTACTCAGAGGCCCACAGTGACACCACAGGCTTACCACATCACAAGCCAACCATACCACAGGCGCTCCCTCCCTCCTTCCCTCCCTGCTTTCCTTCTTTCCTTCCTTTCTTCCTTCCTTCCTTTTCTGTTTTTTATTCTTTCTTTATTCTCTGCAAGTTGCTATAAGGTTCACTCCTGCAGTTTCCCATCTTTCACTGTTGCATGAATCCTAATTGGTCTTGTTAATCAAATCTCAGAGCCAGATATCAGGGTAAATGCTGAAAGATCAGAGCAAACAAGCCACAGCCACTTCTCACCTTGCCAACGCCTTAGCCAAAAGGGGAAGATCTTGTCTTCACGAATCTTCAGATTGAATGCTCCTGAGTCCTCATGCAAAAAAAGTGCTGTACTCTAGTCTCCTCCTGCCTTGTATTCCTTTCTTATCCCAGCCATATCACTTCCTGGCTCAACCTTCCTAGTCCTGGGATTAAAGGCATGCGACTCCCAAGTACTGGGGTTAAAGGTGTGTGCCATCACTGCCTGTCTCTATTTCTCCTTTAGGCTGGATTAGTCTCCTGTAGTCCAGGCTGGCCTTGAACTCACAGAGATCCTTCTGCCTCTGCCTCTCAGGTGCTAGGATTAAAGGTGTGTGCCACTGCTGCCTGGCATTTATGGCTAACTCTGTGGCTCGCTCTGCCTTCTGATCTTTAGATAAGCTTTATTTGCTAGAGCATATCCATTCTGGATAGTTAACTGGCCCACATCGATGCTGTGTTTGCCACCTGTGTGGAGGATGAACTGTACGGAACACGGGACTCCTTATCTTTCCCTTCCTGCCCTCTAACTTCTGTCGGTACTTAGCTAGAGTGGCACCTGGCAGCAAGCCAAATGCAGAGAAGCAATGAGACACAACTTTTTCCTGCCTCATCATTCCTTATCCAGTACCTTCACAATTCTGTCTAAACTTCTACCTTAATACCACTTGAATCTGTCTTCTTTCCTTATTCCAAGCACCGTTTTCTCAGTGTTAGGATCTTTTACCCAGAGGAAACCATGGTGACCCATCCAATCTGTGTTTCCTCTCAGATTTCTCCACCTACTTCTCAACATTACAGATGCCCATCTGCTTTCTATACTGAAAAGCCTTAAACAGTTACCCATTGCTCTCTGGAAAAAATAAATGACAGGATCTTCAAGACCAGATGTGGTCTACAACCACCAAAGAGAGCTTCAGTTTAATTGGCAGTCACATGGAACCCTTCAGTCCTTTTCCTTGAAGGGTGTTGGAAGGGACTACAGATCTCATCTAACTGTGAGCCATATATAACATCAAAAAATCACTTATTTTGAAAAAAGGAATTTCTCTAGAAGTAAGAATGTAGTTTTAGCACAGGCTAACAGCCCCAACTATCAGAACTTATTGATTTATTCTTCTGGGTGCCTTTACTAGGGCTGTATAATCTTGTCTTTGTGTAATTTTTATAATTTAGTCTCTGCTTTATCTTGAGGCCAATCAAGCAACATCTTCCTCTCAGACATACCTTTTCATCTTATATTTTCCATCCTTATTTTTGTTTTTGGAGATCAACTTCTAATATTCTTGGACACTTTCTCCCCATATTTGTGAGGTTTCCCATGGCCCTGGAGATACATAGCTACCTTCCCTTGTCTGAATCTCTGTAGAATTTATACTTGGCTCTGGATCCTTTTGACACTTGATTTTACAATTCTCATTATTTTGTGCTCATTTGGCTGGCAGTGTCTTGTGTGTTGTTGTATACATACAATGTGGTCAGTACATTTGTTTGATGGATGAATTTTTTTCTATAAGCTGAGGAAAACAGATACCACCAAGAAAAGAATACTCTTAGTAAAGATGATATCACAAGGCCTTAGTTTTAAAACTAGAGATGGAAAAAACACTTAGAAGAACAATGGAACAATTTATCAGTTAATTAAATTCTGAAATTAATCATTTTTATATGCATGCAATGTCCCTACTCCTTTTCCAAGTTCAAGTATATGAATGCCAATGCTGAATTCCAATTGAGCCTTTGTGAATGAGTAACTAGCTCAAGGTCAGAAGAAGATTAAACATGCTGCTTGTGAGATTCTAACTTAGTATCCTAGAAGTTGCAACAGTGACTAAAGGTCACTTGAGCATCCCAGAATTTGCATGATTTCAGCTTCTGGGAATACTATCCTATATCATGATGCCACTCTTAAAGCTGCTTGTTTTGAAACTTAAGAGCTATGTAACCTTAGGAAATGAAATTCCTCCCCAGAACTTGCATCTAAAGCATAGAAAATAATATAATAATGACAAGCATTAAGAATTCTTACATCAGTACTGACAGTAAAATCTGTTGTTAAGTGACAAGAGCCTATGAATAATATATATGAAGCCATGATTCCATTTAATAGGCATTTTTGTATTCATTTAAATAAGCTAATATTGGTTAGCTTTTTTCATGAAATTGAGTGGTCTTCAACAAGGAAGTGTCATCAAACTAGTATCTACAGACTCATACTTGTATACAAGTATATTTTTGTATGAGCAAACTGTGATCTCAATGTCTGCTCAATGTTGTTGATATTTTGAAATTTTAAGAACACCAATAAGGATGTAGTTATGGCTAATATCCTAAACATCCACCAAAAGCTCATGTGTTGAAATCTTTGTCCATAGCACACGGTGTTATTGAGTTACGATGGGGACTAGGTAGAGAAAGTAAGTTACCGAGAGCAGTTTCCTTGACAAATATATTAGGTTCTCAGCCCTCTTCTCACTTTCAGCATATATAAGATGAAAAGCTTTTCTATCACATCATGTTCTCTCACCATGATGCTCTTCCCTGCCACAGGTGAAAAGTGATTGGGTTAGGCAATCATGAATGGAAACCCCTAAAACTGTGAAAGAGTAGATCTGTATTCTTCATAAGTTGATTACTTTGTCACAGCAACAAATATCTAATGTCATAGTTACTTTTCTATTGCTGTGCAGAAACACCACAACCAAGGAAACATTTCGGGGACTTACTTCCAGATTCGGAGGATTAGTCCATAATCATCATGACAGGGAACATGGCAGCAGGGTGGTAGACATGTTGCCGAGAGCAGGAGCTAAGATCTTGCATCTTATCCAAATGTTAGAGGCAGATGCAATGGGCTTTTGAAATCTCAAAGCCCACTTCCAGTGACACATTTCCTCCAACAAGGCCACACCTTCAAATCCCTCCCAAACACTTCCACCAACTAGGAACCAAGAGTTCAGATATATGAGCCTATGGGGGCCATTATCTTTCAAACCACCACATTCCATTTCTAGGCCCTCATAGACTTGTAGGCACATCATAGGAAAAATGCACTTAACTCAACTTCAAAAGTCCCCATAGTGTTTCACAGTCTCAGGGTTGTTTAAAAATCCTAAATCGAAAGACTCATCAGAGACTTAAGGCAATCTCTTAGCTATAACCTCCTCTAAAAGCAAAATGCGAATTACATAATTCCAACATATATGTTACCATCCCAAAAGGGAGAAAAGGGGCATATTGAGGAAACACTGGACCATATTTAACACCCATGGCTTCTCCCCTCTAAGAATATGCTTTCTTTCAAACTTTCTTGAGACAAGTTTTAAGCATGGGAGTGACTCCAACACCATTTTTTAAAGTGAAATGTTTTAAGAGATTAATGTATGTGTTATAAAGTTTTAATATTCCTTTTTTATTAATTTCATAAGAATGCACACAGTCATTCTAAGTCATACATTATCAGCCACTCAGAAAGCAAAGGCTGTTCTTGCTCTTCCTGTACACACTGATATTTATCCTGTGAGTTGATGCAATACAAGGTAGGGAAAATGTTTCCTGCATGCAAATTTCATTTGGTGGGACATGGTGGCATAGAACATTGGGTTTCTATGTGAAGAAAACACATCTTACTCTTAGATTCTCATCTTTACCCATGTCTCTCTAAGAATCACAGAAATCAAGGCTCCTTTAACTTATGTGTCCTAGAAATAGCCGCATCCTTGAAGTTCATTTATCAAAGTGTGAATCTATGGGATCAATAGTTCTACATCTTCCTGACATCTTGGAACATAACCTAAGGACACAGTGCTTAAGCCACTCCACAGCACTGAGTGTACTTACATCAGTGTAATTAGCTTACACCGATGACTACAGTCCTAGCTTATTGGTATGTGAAGTGAAATTTTATATACATAACTATTCCAGTTTTTCATATACATTTCTATTGGGGGATGACAGCTTTTTGCAGGAACTCTGGGAAGTGTAGGTTCATTTATCTCCAGCTCTAGGGAGATCTAATGTCTCTGCCCTCTGTAGTCACTTGCACTCACTGCATATACCCACATTTAGGCACACACACTTATCCACATAATTAAAAATAAAACAAACCTCAAAAATTAAAAGTAAAGAAAGATAATCCTACATAGTTTCTTTTGCACTCCACCATATGTTTTGACCTTTATTAGTTTAAAGGTAAAAGGAAGCTTCATGCATCTGTGATACATAAGTTCTAGCACACCACACTTAACTGTTCCACAGGGAACAGGCCAGTGGTGTGTCTATGCAGCTAATCAGGGGCAAATCATCCTTGCTGTAATAGCACATCTTTACCCATTCAAGATAAGCATGACAAAGGAGAAGCAAACTACCTCTGTTGACTGCTAAGACTGCTATAAGGTTTGTTCTTCCTAAAAATGTCTTCATTGATGTTGTTATACTCCCTGAACAGTGTAGAAAGGCACAGACATGATATTTTCCTATCTACTGGCTTTGAACTATTTTATAACTGACTATTAGATGGAAGTGAAAAGATTCGTAAGCCAGCTTACATGCTTCCTGGCTGTTGTGCTCTGTCAAACAGGAATCATCTCAAATACAACATAGCCCTTTATTTATTTCAGAAAGAATATGCACAGGTAGGCCAGATAACCATCTCATGTACCTTCAGTACACCTGTAACACCATTTAAACTTTTGGGAATCATAGACACTAAAAGACTGTCACACAATTAATATTATAGTTTTTGGATACAAATTCAAGTATGATTTATTAAAAATTCAACTACATAAAGTATTAGGAAATTGTGAGACAAGTGTTGCCTTAGGAAAAGCGACATTGACTTGCCTTCTTCTTACACATCAAGACTGAGCCTTCCTCATCACGAATGAAAAATGTTAAAAAATAAAACTAAGCTCTAACCTTAAGGAGAGAGAGGAAGGAAGGGAGGGAGAGAAAGAGAAAGAGAAAATGAAAGGAGAGAGAGAAAGTGTGTGAGAGAGAATGAATAGCAATTATCTGTATGCTTTCTGTGAATCTTAATTCAGGTTGAAGAGCCTTTTGAGATTGCAGACTTAGGAGAACCACTTCTAAGTGGGAAAAGAAATTTCCAGCATTCACAAGGGTCACATGAAAAGTCTTAAGACTCAGAGATATAAAAAAATGAGAGAGAAGTGGTCTAATTGACCTATGTCTTTGATCCCAAATAGGAGATTCTGTGACTGTGTGAAGTCTTGATCCCCAGCTTTCTAATATAAGTATTTAAATATAATGGGAAGACAAAGTTAAGTGGAGATAAGAAATGAAGAAAGGTCCTAAAAAGATTTAAGCCCCACTCTATAAATTACATTAGTTACATAAGCTATGGAAAGTTCATTTTCTTATTTATTAATCTTAACTTCTAGTGACTTATCCTGTGATTAGTCTGGTTGTTCAAATTCCTAAACTATTCTCTGAAATATAAAATAAGGAAGAAAAGATACAATAAATAATCAGTTACTTGGAAGTGTGTCTGAATACTGTTGCTGTATGATGTTTAAATGATTATTAATGAAATTCTTTTTTTATTTTTCTACTAGTTGAATATAGAAAAATATTCACAATAGTAATAAATAATAATAATAAACAAATTTTTTAGAATTTCCTCTCAAATCTGAAATATCTTACACATTACAGTAACACAATTTATTCCTTTCTAAATGACACAAAAAATTTTATTATGTATTGTGATGTTTTAAAATAGAAAATATATAGTTTGACATGAGTTTGACATGTACAACAGTTTAAATTTACAGAGAAAATCACAAGTTAATGGTTTATTTTAAGGTTGTTAACAGGAAAGCAGTTATATCAGTCCAAATCATGCAGCCTTCAAAGCTGTATATAAATATCATTTTACCTGAGCTGCTGTTACAGCTGAGAAAATATTTATTTCTTTTATTTTTAAATTCTTTGCCCTGTCCTTATACTTTAGATGGTAATAAACAATAGGAAAGTTCAGAAGCACAAGAGATTGGCTTTAATCTCCCAAGTGACTTCTCGTGAGAGGTATCTGTCCTGGTTTGGTCAAGTTGACAACATGACCTAAGCTAATGTTAGTTATCTGGGAAGAGTAACCTTGGTTGAGAAAATGCCTCCATTATAAGGCCTGTAGGAAAGATTGAAGGGTGTTTTCTTGATTGGTGATTGATGGGAGAGGGTCTATATCACTGTGGATAGTGCCACTCCTGTGAAGATGATCCTTGGTTATGTAAGGAAGCAGGGTGAGCATGCCTTAAATAGAAGTCCAATAAGCAGTATTCTTCCATGGTTTCTGCTTCATTTCCTGCCTCCAGGTTCCTGCTTTGAGTTTATGCTGTAACTTCTTTCAGTGGATAGAGTATGACCTAAGAGTTAGCAAATAAAATATACCCTTTCCTCCCCAAGTTTCTGTTTGTCATGGTATTTTATCACAGCAATAGAAACCCTAAGACAGAAATTGGTACCAGGAGTAAGGCATTGCTATATTGCTTAGGGGAGAATTGTAGAAGGAGTTAGAATTTTGAGCTAGACAAATCATTGAGTTTTTGGAACTCAATTTAGGAACTTATAAGATAATGCTGAGAGTGATGCAGATGATGGAGACCTAGCTTGTGAAAATTCAGAAGGAATTTGACTCTATCAGGGAAATTTATGTGACTATTTGAATTTAGAAATGATCAATAAGAGGGCAACCATGCCTGGTCCTGGAAACCTACCTACTCAGTACTAATGAAGTTGTAGTTATTGGAGGATAACCTACAAACATTAATTTACAAAACCAACATGATCTCTATCAATTTATAATATTTGTATATAATATTTATAAACACAGATAAACATAGTCTCCACTCCTTATCAAGCAAACTTCTCTTTGCAACAGGCAATGACAACTACAAAAACTTTGACCCATTCCCAATACATCTACTCTTGCAGGCTGCAAGAATATATTATAGATAATCAGCTGGATATTAAAGCTATACCTAGAAATTTCAAGATATTTTTCTAGAGACAAGCCATTTATTATGGAATATTTGGTGTTATCTAGTTTTTAATATTTTAGCTGTCTTCTCTTATGAAATTGTTGCATGGAACAACAAGAGGAACCCTGGTTAAGAAAATGCCTCCATTTGATTGCCTATAGGCAAGTCTGTGGGGAGTTTTCTTGATTGGTGATTGGTTTGGCAGGGCCCAGACTTCTGTGAGTGCTAGGATCCGGGGGCAGGCAGTCCCAGGTTACATAAGAAAGTGAACTGAGCAAGCCATAATGATCAATCCAGTAAGCAGCACTCCTTACTTCTGATTCACTTCTTACCTCTAGGCTCTGCCTTGAGATCCTGCTCTGCCTTCCCTCAGTGATGGAGTGTGAACTGAAAACTGTAAGATGAAGAAAACCCTTTTCTAATCATATTGGGTTTGGTCATGGTATTTTATCACATCAGCAAAAACCTTAACCAAGATAGCATCTATATTTTAATTACTTCTATCAATTACTAAAACAAAGAAAAAAATTATCCTCCAAATTTAGACCCTTACTAGTGTCTGTAACCATGAGTTGACATCATTCCATGCTATTTTTTTCCATAACTCCAGGCATCCAGCTTTCACTGATGAAGCCATGCTAGTCAGAATATCCTTTCTCTTTCGCCTTCTTGTCTGGCTGTTACTTATCTTCAAGGCCCAGCACAGATGTCAGCATGATGCAAAAGGCCTTACAACCTGCGGAGACAATTTTTCTTCAGTTGTGTGTCTAAAGAACCTTGCACATATCTCCTAAATTGCATTTGTTTTACTTTAGAAATAGCACAATACGTGGTGAACTATTAACATAATATACCAATGAATTTTGTAGACCATTCGTCTACATTTACTAACTATTACACCATAGGAATTCATATGATACTAAAATATCAAACAAAATATAGTTACTTTCTATATAGAGGTAAAATCATGATGCAGTTGATGACTTAAAACAAAACTTATTCATTATTTCACAATGTCTACAGGTCAGAAGGTCAGTCACAGTGTAGCTGGGCTGGCTGCCTGCTGAACTCATAGCCCTTATTGTCAATTCATAAGGTGGACCTATTTTTTTTCAATGTCATCAAGGTAATATACTCTGTTTCTGAGTGTAAACACTCTATCCCCTTAGGAACTTTCAGTTTGATCATGGTTCCAAGGGTCACCTATTGATTAACACAATTGATAAGGGACTCTAATCACAACTGTAAAAATTCTTGCCACATGCCATTATGTAATCTTGAGAATGATATCCACAGGACAGAATAGTGAGAACAGTCTACAGGAAGAAGTATTTTCAATTACACTGTTTACAATTGCTACCTCTCAGTGATAATATAAAGAATGGCTTTTAGTTAGTTTCAGTACTAATTTTAGACTCCCTACAAACAGCATGCTTCATTGTTTCCTTTCCATAGGTACTGTAATCTCACCATTTACCCTATCTGGTACATTACTGCCTGGGGTATCATTTTTTTTTTTTTACCAGAGATCATTGATACAGCATAGGACTTTTTTTTTCCCAGAAAAATATTGAAAGTCCTAGCTGGTTTATTTTAAGCTGCAAATGAAGAGTACAGGCAGAGAGAGAACAAAGAGCTATAGACAGTTTTACTAAAATATTTAACAGAATTTAGAGGAAATGTAAGAAATAAGAACTTGTAGCTCGAAATACAATCTGTTTTTTGCACCCAGTCCTTCTAGGCAACACAAGGTTCTCAAAGTGTGAGATAACATCTGAACAAAGACCAAATTCTGAGCTCTTTTGTTAAAATATAGCCTCCAGGTGAATTTGAGATTTAGAGAGATTTAGTAGACTCTCTTAGAACTTCAGAAAGTTTTAAGACATTTCCTTGAGACTTCCACGACTAGGCGAAAAGGGAGTTCTAAGAATAGCAAGAGTATGTGTCTCCTAGACCCTCTCAGCTAGAGGAAATGTTTTTCAAGGTCTTAAGGGTGTGATTCTTTGATTTTTTTTAACATAGAAAATAAAGATTTGCCTTAAATCTCAGCAGCTTGCCTCTCACTGGACAGAAACATGAAAAAATGATGACATAAAAATGTCTTTGGTGACCCATGTAAAAGGTACTATCTCAGAAAAAAAATGTGGGTATGGATCCAGTTTAATGGAACAGATTTTCAATGTAGTATGTCAGATTAATATTTGAAATAAATGTACCAATCTGCAATGCAAGGATCAGAGAGTGCAAATGAAAATATATCTAAGGTGCTATTATTATTTTATTTTGATATGATAATGGAATTACATTATTTTCCCTTCCCTTTCCTCCCTCCAAATTCTTTTTTATTTATTTATTTATTTATTTATTTATTTATTTATTTTTTATTTTACAACACCATTCAGTTCCACATAATAGCCACAGATTCCCATGCTCTCCCCCCTCCGCCTCCTCCCCCCAGCCCACCCCCCATTCCCACCTCCTCCAGATCAAGGACTCCCCCAAGGACCAGGATCGACCTGATAGACTCAGTCCAGGCAGGTCCAGTCCCTGCCTCCCAGACTGAGCCAAGCGTCCCTGCATAAGTCCCAGGATTCAAACAGCCAACTCATGCAACGAGCCCAGGACCCGGCACCACCGCCCAGCTGCCTCCCAAACAGATCAAGCCAAATGACTGTCTCACCCATTCAGAGGGCCTGATCCAGTTGGGGGCCCCTCAGCCTTTGATTCATAGTTCATGTGCTTCCATTCATTTGGTTATTTGTCCCTGTGCTTTATCCAACCTTGGCTTCAACAATTCTCGCTCATATAAACCCTCCTCTTTCTCACTAATTAGACTCCCAGCGCTCCACGAGGGGCCCAGCCGTGGATGTCTGCATCCAGAATCCTCAGTCCTTGGATGGGGTTTCTGGCACAACTATTAGGGTGTTTGGCCATCCCATCACCAGAGTAGGTCAGTCCCAGCTGGAGATCCTAGCTGCATCAAGAAAAGAGAGGGAGAACAAGGAATAGGAGACCATGGTAAATGAAGACCACATGAGAAAAGGAAGAAACAAAGAGCTAAAGAGGCCTACAGAAATCCACAAAGATACCCCCACAAAAGACTGCTGACAATGGTCAAATTGTCTTTTTGATTTGCAGATATTCTGATGAAGGAGCATCTTAATTAAGGACTCTTAATTCACACTTGAGCTGATGTAGGGATGAAAGTCTATACTTTAAATCTATTGTCATAAAGTAATGATTCAAACACTGAAAGTCTTGGGAGGAGCTGAGTATACTTTGGATTGAGATGGAAGGGAAGAGTTGGGGTCCATTAAAGGACTATGGTCGTGAGTCTGCAGAGACACCCCAAGTAAAGAATAAAACCTCTCAAAACTCTCCCCGAATGGATTAAACACTTTCCAGATTGAATTTTGGCATAAGTGTGTTCCATCAATTGCAGCAAAACTTCAACTCTGTGATTTCCAAGGCTACACATGAAAAACGTTGCAGGCTCTGCAGGAACCTTCTGTAATGTTTACTTTTAGGATGCTTCATTCACAAGTCCAGATCCGTGCTGTGAGAAAATGAAGTGTAAACTGCACAGAAGTGTCAAGTACAGGTGTGCAGGTAAACTGTCCCAGCTGACTTCCCAGGGAACAGAGAGCATTATCCACTGATCACATGAATGAACCACCAGTCAAAATCAATGGCTGAAGCTCCAATATGAACTGAGTACCATGCAAAGCAAGAAACTGCTGCTGTACTCGTAGAATTAATGCTAGGATCCAGATAACAAATTGTTTTTTTTATCCCAAAAGATGACATATATTTTTTCTTTTCAGGGATATAAAATAAAAATATTTGTCTTTGAAGTCTGAAAACTATATTTTGTTTTTAAATCAGGTACTCTTATTTTAAAGATGTGTGTGTGTGTGTGTGTGTGTGTGTGTGTGTGTTCTTTCTGCACCTATGTACACACACCACATGCATGTATCTAAGAAGGCAAGAACTTGGATTACAATTAGTTTTGACTGTATCAGGTAACTAAATTCACTTCTCTTAAATGCTCTTAATTGCTGGGTCATCTCTCCAGTCCTAATTAAATAGTCCCTTGAAACAAAAGATTCATACTTGGAGGATTGCTCAGTGGGTAAGAGTACACATTGCTCTTCTACAGTAATTGAGTTCAGTTCTCAGTATCTAGAATAGAGAACTCATAATAGCTTGTAACTCCCATTCCAGGGGGTTGATACCTCTGACCTCCATGAGTGCATGTCCCCATGGGCATATTCTCTCTCTCTCTCTCTCTCTCTCTCTCTCTCTCTCTCTCTCTCTCTCTCTCTCTCTATCTATCTATCTATCTATCTCTATCTCTATCTCTATCTCTCTCTCTCTCTCACACACACACACACAGACATAATTAAAAGTGATAAAAATAATTCTTTTACAAAATCATTGTTTGCTTGCACACAAAGGAAGGCCACAGAGTGGGTTTGGCCCATCACTCTAACTTGTGTATCTCTGTTTTAATCTGCCAGTTATACAAGGGAAGATAAATATGAAATTCTATATAAACAAATTAGCATGTTTCTTTATAGTGCCAGAGTCCACAGAGTCTATGCTGTAAATATGTTACCCTAGATGTCCTTCAAACATGGTTCAGTAATATTTCAAAATCCCCTTAGGTATTTTAAAGATATTTTCTAAAATAGTTCATATTCATGGAAGAAATATTTCTTATGGAATTTATCTGTAATATTCTCAGAAATAAATTGACAGGTGGCAATTAGCTGGCTAGCGCATAAAGTATGGTATACAATGTAAAATGTAATATTATTTTGCAATGAAAAAATGAACTTACCTCATGAGCATTCTGCAATGGATGTGACAATGGTTGCATAACTCTATAACTTTACTAAGATTATTAAATTTGTAATTAAAATGCATAAATACTAGAATATGCATCTTAAGTTGTCCCTATACAAGTATTTAAACATTAGTATTTTGATTGAATGACAGGAAAACAATACTTTATGTCAATTTGAGATTACAATTTTAAAATATTGTATTGTAGTGATGTGTTCCATAAAACATTATTCAAAATAAATTTAGTCTTCTTTATAGCAATTACTTTGTACTTCCTTGGAGCTGATAGGTCCTGCACACATATCAGCTTGAAAATCTATCACCAAAAGAATACTGTGAAATAACAATTTCTTTCCAGTTGTCCCCTATAAAAATTATTCTCATCCGGGCAGTAGTGGCGCATGCCTTTAATTCCAGCACTCAGGAGGCAGAGCCAGGTGATCTCTGTGAGTACAAGGCCAGCCTGGTCTACAGAGTGAGATCCAGGACAGGCACCAAAACTATACAGAGAAACCCTGTCTCAAAAAAAACCACACACACAAAAAAATTATTCTCCAGATGTGGAGTTTCTAAAAAGGCAAAAATGGTTGATGGTGATCTGAAATTACACTGTAAATACAAGTTTCATATATTCCATAGCAAGTAATTCTCAGCCATATTTTAAAAATAATAGCAAGGCACCAATTTCTATAGGATATTAAGAATATGTCATTTTTACTTTTGCAGACTTGAGTAAAATGATTAACAATCTCTGAAAGTTGTAAATAACTTTTGGGCTTAAAAATATCAATAAATTCTTTTCTAAGGTCCATGACCCTAGCTCTGGGAGGTTGACTGTGTTTCTGGAATAGTGCATGATGTCCCCTCTGTTGAGTGGGGCTTGAAAGTCACATTGTAAAGGGTGCAGGTGAAGAGGACTAGTGAGGTCATGGGTGTTGGTGCTTGAATATTTTAAAGAGGTCAGTTGTATGCATCAGGAAATGACATAACACAAAGAAAATCATGTTGAAATTGGAGGCATGCTATCCCTTTAGGGCAGGGAAATCATAACTGGCTTATTTAAGTGGCTTAAGTAGAATGAAAACTTGCATAGAATTATCGTGTATGGGTTTGAAAGAGTCTCAAATAATAGTGTAGTATGAAGGTTTTGATTAAACTTGTTCAGAACTTGGGTTATTTTGAAAATGTATTGTTTCCAGTCATGAAGCTAAAAATAAAGTAATTGAAGTATTGATAAACTTTGAAATCAAGCTGTTAGACTTGTGCTATATTCAAAACCATGAAAAACAGTGATTAACCAGCAATATGTATCTAATTAGTTATATTTAAAATGAAACATAAAATGCATTTTTTTCAGAATACATAAGATATAATTAACTGGAAAATACCATATATCAAAGGACTAGCACTTCAATTTATATCGGGGTACATTGTGTGTATGTGTGTTTGTATGTGAAGAGAGAGAGAGAGAGAGAGAGAGAGAGAGAGAGAGAGAGAGAGAGAGAGAGAGAGAGAGAAGGACAGAATACCAAAAATACATTATTGTCAAATAATTTACAGTTGCGTAGCATCATGCCATTCCAAAGCCATAGGTAAATATCATGATGTACAATCAGGCAATAATGTTGCACCTAACAATGAGTGATTGCTTCAAAAGTGTCATTTTGCATCTTGCTTGAGCCCCTTATCTTGGGTGACATCTGTGGGAGTCATACCGTAAGAGTAATGAACAAACCTTCATGAAACCAGTATTATCACACACCTACATAACAACATTCTGGTCAATAACAGATTGTAACTTTGACAGTGGTGCAATTATAATAAAGATGAATCATGTCTATCCCCTAGTGAGTTTATGACTGTCATAGTGCTATACCAGCATTACTCATGTGTTTGTGTTTCTGACAGAATCAAACCCACAACACTGTCAGTCATTAAAAAGCATAGTGCATACAATTACTGGCAGTAAATAATAGGGGATAATGATAACAAATGACTATGTTCAGGGCATATATTTACTACTCTGTACATTTTATTGTTCTCCTAGAATGTACTGCACTTACAAAGCCAAAAATTTAGTGAAAAACTGTGCCATGTGATTTAGGCATCTGTCTCATTGTATGTCCTTTGTACCAAGTCATTTCAATACATCCAGAGGCACCAAGTGGCTGACCACCTAGTATGTATGGGTACACACTGATGTTTGTACAATGACGAAGTTGGTTAATAATGTGTTCCTCAAAATATGTTGTTGTTGCTAAAAATGTGTGATTGAATCTGAAACCTGATAAAGCCTATTTATTGACATAGAGAACTCATCAGTCTCAGGAATACTTGATCATTTTAAGATTTTGGTAAGGCGACAAGAACATTTCTGAAAAATAAAAATACAAATACATGATTTACTATTAACAGTGTTCACTTTCTATTCCTAAACAAATAAGTCACCATTCCTTCAGTTTGCTAATCTTCATGTTCCATCTTCTCTCCAAACCTTAAAGAAAACATTCTCTGCTGAAGTCTAATTTAACATGATAACATGATGAATCTAGTTTTCTATTTTTCCTATTATTAGTGAAGTATATGTGAACAGACAGAAAAGTAAAAATATAAATAAATAAATAAATAAATAAATAAATAAATAAATAAAACATTAAAAAGGACAATGCAGAAGCTATATTTTAAAATCTATAAATAATTTACCTTAACATGAAACTAAATAAATGTGACCTATGACACAAGTTCAGGCCTCATTCTCCAAGTTAAAAGAAATAGAAAACATTTTCTTAACTGTACTTCTAGTTCCTAATTTTTTCAAAATTTAAGTCCCAGGAGGGAATGTACAGATTAAAAGATGGAAAAAAGAACCACTGCAAAAGATAAGATGGGGGTTATGATTCACAGGGCTATGGGATTAGAATACCGTAGCTCAAGTAAGCAGACGTGGAATAGAGAGGTATATATGAAGCATTGGGGTGGATCCAGATGAGAGGGGATATGGGGAGCAATGGGAGTAAAGGAGGGTAAACTGTAATCAGATAGATTATGTGGAAAACAAAATATATTTTCAGTAAAAGAAAAACATATAAAATAAAAATAATTAAAAACAAATTTAAGGTGCACATAGAGCTAAAAGTATTATACTATTTATCTTCCAGAATTATATACACTTATCAGTGATCACAACCCAAAGTCCTTACATCAGAGATCTTTTCAAGTGTTCACACACATTTAAAGGCCACAAATATCAACCTAAAAGAATGACTGATCCAAAACAGATAATTTTGAAGTTTCTCTTCTTTTCACCATAAATTATCAAATTAACAGTTGGGAGCCTGTGACTGTAAATTGGGTCTCATTCTGTATCTGCTACAACCAACAGATACCACAGGGTGGCCTAGTGAAGAATCCTTTTGTGGCCCATTTTCTTTTTGCTCTAAGTCCTGTTGTACCATTTGCTCCCATTGCTCTTGGTTTTTTCAGTCTGTTTTCGCCTGAAGTATGATGGTATCTCATTAAGAAGCAGCCGGGAGCCTGTGCTCACAAAACAGACCATTACAGCAGCAGAACAGAGTTACAGTTGCAGTCTCTCAGATTTCTACCTCTGACTCCACAAAACGGCAAATTAAAGCTGCACACATTCAAATCTCAAACACTGTTTTAGCATGGACCTCATAGCTCTTGAAATTGCTGTCTTCAATGATACACACAAGTGATAGGAAATAGAAAGCCTATAGTCAAGCTGGCCCACCGTTCTCTTAACGTCACAGTAAATATTTGCTTTCTGTCATTCTTGTCTATGAACCAATAGAACAACAAGAGTGGGAATGCACGTTCAGTGAAGATGCTTAAGAAAAAATATTAGAGAGGAAACAGAAACATATTCAATTGAGATGTGTAGCAGGCAAGATCTGTTGTAACAGGACCCTCAGTGCCTCTTTCTATGGGCCATTAGACCAAAGAAGCAAAGTGGCCAGTCCCTCAACACTGAGTAAAGCAGAGGCTGCCTTTGTTTGGCTTAATAAATATCAAAAAGTTATTCAAAGATGTCAAGGACCTTAAAGAAAGTATCAGCCTCCTTCACATCAAGAAAGCTGTAAGACAAGAAAAATTGCCCCATAAAGAATGTTTGCTGCATAAAACAAACCCACTTTACTTCTACTTCTATGCGTGAATTTCAGTCTGCTGTGAGGCACCCACGTACTCATAGTTTTTCTGTTTCACTCATGTGTGTATGCATTGTCCTCAAAACTTGTTTCTTTTTCTTTTTTGTGGTTTTGAATATTTTTAAAATATTTATTTTTGGAGATTATAATTACATAATTTCCCCCTTTTCTTTTCTCCTTCCAAACCACTCCCCATATACCCCCTGCATGCTCTCTTTTAAATTCATGGAGTCTTTCTCCATTAATTGTTGTTCCATAGATATGTATATGTAAATGTGTATGTACAGGTATTTATTCCTAAATGTGTAAATATAATCTGCTCGGTCTGTATAATATTACTTGCATGTATGATTAAACCTTTTTAAGGATGCTGAAACCAGATAAAGTTCAGAATTCTGTTGCTTCAAAGATATATTAAAATGCTTATGTAATGTTTTGAATGAAACTAGTCTTATGTATTCAGTAGTAATTTTAATAAAATTTAAATGCCAGTTGACTAAGTTTCATATACAAGTCAATTAGCAATTTGCAGGTGTGCCAATTTCTAAAACTCCCTGAATAAAGGGAGCAGGTTACATTAGCTTCTGCAAGCATATTTTGTCTGTGCCTTCAGAATTACCACCTCCAAATGCCAAATTACGTATTTTAAAAGTATTTCAAAGTCGTTGCCGCAAAGCCAGCACTACTTTGAGCAAACCCAGATTGTATAACTGATATAACCTGTTAAGGGAGGAAAAGCATTTCTCCTACCAACACCAGGACAACCCTTGCATGACTATAATCACCTCTTATCCCCAGGAAACACTAAAAGAAAGTGGCTAGGTTGTGGGGATACCACCATTTCTTTTTTCAATTAGAAGTACTATTTTCAAACTGTCATCCTGTTGCCATAAAAAGCAGCATCCAAAACCTAAAGCATCCTGCTAGGTAATCAATAGTTGTATATACTGTTGGATTTATGGAGACTCATTCTGTTGAACTTTTATATACATTTTGACCAAAATATACCACATGTCAGCCCGGACCATGTTCACAAAGTTAAACTGCTTTCTCCTGCTGTCTTTCATGAGCTGGCTGGAATGTTTTTGTTCTACTCGAATGGGAATTTTAAGTAAATGAGGAACAGCTTTTTGGGGTGTTAGTAGTCCTTTGACCTTTAGTGCTGAGCAGACCCAGAAGCAAGTAGCTCCAAGAGGTGGGAGCTAGAAACATATGGCTCTGGACCATAGGTCCAGAGGAACATAGGTCCAGGAACATAGGTGCTCAGGATCGAGACTTACTTCTCTGGGTTCCAGTTACCAGCACCCTGGGACTAGAAAGCTAGCAAAATTCTTTGCACTAAGTGGCAGCAAGTGATAGCAGCAGTCAACTGGTGTTAGTTCGCCTTGACCTTTACAGAACCTAGTATGATAGCTCCCTTCCCTGAGTATTGAGCCCAACAGCCTTCAAGTTTTGGCAACTCTGAGGATTAACAGTCCACCACCAACAACAACAACACATTCACCATCTACCTTCACCTTCTACAGTCTTGGATCTCTGCCTTCTCTACTTCATGCACCATCTTTTGTGGTTTCCACTCCTTTCCTTCCTATCACTTCTCCCACAGGTCATTCTCTGGAACTCTACAGCTGCCTGTCTTCACTACCACCACTAGGAGAGCAGTCTAATTAAATATACAGAAAGGAATACGTGGCACATAAATGAAGGCTTATATTTGCTCCAATTAGAACACAGATGCCAATTCATCCTATCACTAACTTCTTGCTGGTTTACTAGGACTGGTTACTCTCCCATTTTCACTGCAGTATCACAGAAAGCTGAACCTAGCTTCGCCTAGTGTATTTCTTTCCAAAGCTAGTGAAGGTTGCCTAGAGAGCTATGACTTGAGCAAGCATTTCTGGAACAAGATCTTGGCTTCAGTGGTAGTAGTCCTTGCAGCTAGGGTGATTGGAAAATATCCAAAATAGCCATGCTGCCACCAGAACTATGTGACTGACTGCCAGAGAAAGGACTGCTTAGCTGACAGTTTCCCATTTAAGGCTGCCAGCAAAAAGCAAAGGTCTCTCTCTTGGCATTGAAAGGTGAAGGGAGCCTGCTCTGGACATGCGTGTTCACTCATTCAAGAAACTATAGAAACGTCACGAAAGTGCCAACACAAAAGCAGTTGCATGTAGAAATGCTCAGCAGCATTTAACAATGCACGTTTAAAAATGCTTAACCTCTGCTCCAAAGCCCCGGAGAAGGTGGCTCCCTCAGACATATCTCACTCCTGTGACATTAAAATTAAAAGCAGAAGAAAAAAAAATAAAACAAAAGCAGGTAACTCAGTGTTAGTCTTTTCCTAGTGTATGTGAGGTCTCATGAACGTTAATCTGCCTCCCTTACTATCTCTAAAGACGATATCACATTTTGCTGGATTGCTGTATTTTTCTATACCTACACATATATGCTCCACCAGAACTGACAGTATTGTGCCCACCATGGCATATGTGATGATGCAATGTTTTGTTCCATGGAAAAGACCCTAGAAGTTTGAAAAGTTGGCCTCTTGAAAGGTCCAAAGGTAGATAAAATGTGAGCCCTTCTGGTCTACTGGTGTTCTACCATCAGCTTCTAAATGACCATCAGTGTTATTTTTCAAAGCTTACTTTAGAACAAAAAGCCAGCTTTCTGAGATGGGGCAATTAAATAAGGCTACATTTTTGGTAAACCTGATGCTTTAATTGGCACGTTCATTTGGATCTCCAAATAGCAGATACACCTGTTTCACAGTGTGTGGAATAAATAATTGCCTTACTTCCAACACATTTCCATAAGGAAGTGTATTTTCATTGCAAAATTCTAGATGCCACGGCATTGACTTTTATTGACTCTATCAGATGTACTTAATTTTTAGATCTTCAAGGTAGCTGAAATCTTACTGCCTATTCTACCTGGAAGGAAGAAGCAGATAGGGGAGAAATGGGGAGAAGAAGATAATATTTTACATCAAGAGGGAACTTCAAAAAACTATGTCAACAGCTCCCTGAGAAAATGGATGTGAATTTACTGCCTGAGTGAGTCTGACCCCATCCATCACCTTCCCATGAATGATAGATCATTTGATACATGGTGTTTGCTTTTTCATGTTCCCATATTTGACACTTAAAGGAGACAGGAAAACATAGAAATCCTTCAAGACTAACCTTTCATATAGCAATTACTTCTGAAATATATGTGAATGACAGAAAGCGAGGAAGTGAACTTTCTGAAAAGTGTGTGTCCTCTTGTAAGAAAACTAGATCATGGAGAAATTCACTTACCTCAGATAAATTGTAAAACATTGGCACCTTCTCTGTAACACACTGAATTAAATATGAATCATACTGCTTACGTCTTGAAAATCTTATGCAAGAGGTACAAGTTTAAAAAATAGTTAAAAAATAGTGTTCATTTGATATATCAGCAAGATGATTGAAAGAACATGAATGTAATTATACAAACTCAACAGAGTTAGCACGAATAATTTTCCTTTTATGATAGTGGCTTCATAAATGGACTGTGGGAATTTGGCCTTCTGTATTTTCAGCTGAGTGGTATGGTTTCTCTAATGGACCTTCCAGTGGTGCATTTCTCAGCAGTTGAATTTCCTTTAGATTGTACACCATGTTTTATGCATGTTTTGTTCTGGGTTTTTTTTTAAAAAAAACTTGAAGTTTTTGAGGACTCCCATATGGTAGTGAAATATCATAACATATTGCTTTTTGCTGCCGACCTAGCAGCCTCCCAACTGTAATGTAGTGTAAAATTGTTGCTAAAAAATTCAATGTTTAGAATGATTGTCCTCATTAGAATTTCCCTGACAGCGAAATCGGTGACAGGGGCCAGGACACAGGTTATTTGTTTTAGATGTGGCTTCAAGAAGCAAGAGGAATGGAGTGGAGAGTCAAGAAAAAAAAATGAAGCATGTACCACAGAGCTACTTACTTCTGTAGAGAGCAGGGTCTCAGTCCTCCAGTGACCCTCTGGGGAACCCTGTGGATAGTGCCTTAGACAGTCCTTCCAAAAGGGAGGAGAATGAAGCCTTAACTCTCAAGACTCTCCACCCTGGAGTAATGGTTACTTTAGAGGCTGTCCTAATCCATATCAATTCATCCAGGCTGAGCCAGCTCCCACTGCTTTAGGGAAAGCCTGAGGCAGAAATAAAAAACAAGAAGACAAGCCAAAGGGTGATTGGACGCTTGAAATACTCTGTCTTACAAGCTTAGCCTGACACCCAGCTGCAGCCATGTCTGATTCGGCCAAGGGTGTGCTGCAGGGCTGAAAAGGGATCTGTTATAATCAATGAACTTCTTACACTCCCTCCCTTGTGTAGTTAAGCATCACTAGAAGATGAGTTTTGGATAAAAGACTTTATGTGCTTCGAAATCAGAATAGTGTTTGAAACTAGTCTCTCAGTGAATGTCAGGGGCTTAGAGAGGCTCCCAGATACGTTTTCTCAGGTTCGGATCTGGATCAAATGAGTTAAGATATGAGAAGACTGGTTCCTTACACTTGCCCATGGCAGTGGACTGCCCTTGCACTGTGCCAGTGGTCAGCACAGTACTAATTCGGAATAATTTATTTTTCAATGATGGAACAGTAATGATAAGTGATTCTCCTGTTGAACCCACCTACCATGATTAACATTGCATTAATTTGAAATAATCTCTATTCTCAGATGGCATTATGGAGGTTTTCTGGTGCCAAGAAGTTTGATGTGCCCAGTTTGCTTAGTTAGGGTAGTTGCAGATCATTAGCTAGGACTCACTGAAGAGAGTGTGCCAGCATGTGCTACTTTTGATCCACTGAGCTTTGAAAAGTTTCATTGTAACCCCAAGACCTTAATGAGTGTAGAACAGTGCTTCATGGGAGTTCTGGCTGCAACTTCCCTTAATTCTCATTCCTGTGACCCAAGATGGGACTGGATCAGGAAGAAGCATCCCCTTGGACCCCAGTTCATTAGCCCCTCAAACCTTTCTGCATAGATGATAAAATAGACCCCAAGTTTCCTTTTTCAGGGGCACATTTTAAATAGAAAAACATAACATATGCCAAGCTTTTATATTGAGTCACTCTTCAATCTTCCTGAAAATTCATTTCAGCCTAATATCTCTCTGTACTAATCTTTGAATGAAAACAAATATCTGTAACTACAATGCTACCCCTTCTCTAGTTCCTTAGCTTCTGACACATTAACTTTCACCTACTTTCTTCTCTCTCTACTTTTCTATTGTTGTTGTTTATATTCTCTATATACATTTATTTATACTGATAAAACTCAAATATACCTTTGATTGAACACTTTCCAGAACTGCATCTTGACATCTCTCACTGTTTCCAGCTCTCTCTTTACCTCAAATCACATGACATTTATATCTGATAACACTTGGTTTATCTGCTATTTAATCTCAGTTTCAAAATGATAAAGCATGACATAGATCCTTTCCTTCCCTTTTTTTTTTGATTTACTCATTCCATCTCTAATTCAATGAATAGTAATCTGCAGTTGGTAAAAATATTGACAGATTTCTATCTGTGAACCTAACTGTAAAATGACATCTGACTTGCCTACTGTTGGTGTGTCAGGAAGCACAGGTATGGAATCAGGAGGTTGTGGTGCCAGAACTGCTAGTCTTTTCCCAGTTACACTCAACTCTTTTCCCCAGCTCATGTGGCTTAGACAAACGTTTCAGCATGGAATTATACAGAGGTTTGGAAGAAAACCTTCTCTCACGATACCCATTGTTTTGCTGATTCAAATTTGAGCTCACTAGTTCATTCTAGGTATCTGAATGAATTTTTGCATGTGATGGGTACTCAACAAATATTTTTTCAATTAAATCAAGTATACACTTTTTTGCTTCAGACAAGTCTAAAGAACAAAATACATTGGTATTATTCTGCCTTTGAGTTGGAGCCAATTCTTCTGCAGCCTGTAACCTTTTATGGAGGCTATAATCACACTTGGTTCTGTGCTGGAGCCAGGACAATCATAAAGCTAGAGATCACTTTGAAATCAACCAGCTTTTCACACAGCTGCTGTACTATCTTGTGAACTATTTCAGATATGGAGGCTATTCAGTTGGAAAAAAAAAGGCAGACACCATTAAATAATATAATGAAAATGCAGATCACTACCAAGCAGGGCAAGGAGAAAAAAAAATGCTTCATAGCTGCAAACAACTTTAATCTAATCACACTGCCTGAAAATACCTATAGTGGTTGGAAAAATGATTATGGTCCTTTCAGACCACTAGAATTCACAGGGGATCAACTCTGCTACAAACAAAGCAATTCTTCAGACTAATTCACCTTAAGGCAGCACTTAAAGATCCCATACAGTCATACAGTTAGCTGGCTCATCTTTCTGAATGAAAGACATGTCCACTATGTAAGCAAGACATGAGTCTCACTGCTGGTATAAAGGGCTGGCAAGAAGCTGTATGGTAGGAAAATTGTTCTTGCTTGTTCATCAGACCTTTATCTAGCATTGAACCATATATAATTCTACCACCTCAGCCATGGTCCCTTTCATTGACATGCTTTTTCAAAAACATGCCATATCATGGTTTTTAATGTAAGAAATCCCTATGAAATGTGTTGTGGGATGTCTTACTGTATGCTATGAATATATGTTGCTCTGATTGTTTGATAAGTAAAGCTGAATTGGCCTATGGCAGGGCAGGATGGAGCCAGACAGGAAAATCTGAGAGAGGGGAAGGAGAGAGGAGAGGAAGGAGACACTGTGAACAGCCAACAGGAGAAGCAAGATGTGAAAATACTGGTAAGCCACGGCCACATGGCAACTTATAGATTAATAGAAATGGGTTAATTTAAGATAAAAGAGCTAACTAATAAGAATCTTGATCCATAGGCCATGCAATTGATAACTAATATAAGCCTCTGAGTAATTAGTTTATAAGCAGCTGCAGGACCCATGTGGCCAGGCGGTACTGGAGAAAACTTATGACTACAGAAATGTGTCTAAAGGAGAAAGTTATCAAGGAGAAAAATTATTCTTTAAACAGGAATTTTATGAAGAATGTGTGTGTGTGTGTGTGTGTGTGTGTGTGTGTGTGTGTGCATCACAGTACACCATAGAGACTTTTGAAAATATTCTTCAGAAAAAAATGTCATTTCAAATTTATTTCACTTAATAATATTTTTCTTTAACCAACATTCCATAATCACAATTTTCTTTATAGTTTGCCAGGTATTGCTCTGGAATATAAGCCCCAAATACAGAGGATCCTCTGAATATTTCTGGTTATTATTTTTTTCCCATTGATGTGAATGCTAGTTAAAGGCTTATAGTCTCAAGAGCAGACTGTCACATGCTCAGGTATTGGCAAGTAATAGTCTTAATTGAATTATCTATTTTGGAGCCTTCTCTGGTTCGAAAATCTCTAACTACTAGTATGCTACTTTCATGCTGTACATGGAACTCAAATATCTCTTGGTGAGAATTTCCAACTAGGAAATTTGGACTGTAAACACTATAATTTTCTAGAATTCTCTTTTGATCAGGAAAACAACATTTATCTTTATGTTTCAGAATAAAATACTCTAGAGAGGGAAATTTAGTCAACATGTTCACTTAGTTTAAGCTACTTTACTGAACATTATCTTAAGGCATCTTGTGTCTTGGTTAGTATTTTATATCCTCAGAATGCAAAGATGATCATAACCAGGCCAAAGAAAATTATGTGAAGAGTAAATTTCAAAAGCTAAGATTAATACCACCAAAACTGAGATATTCTGTGGATTATTATGAATACTATGAAAGCACATTGATATCATTAATTCTGCTTTGTAGGACTTACTAATTCCAAATGTATTCCCTCAACTATATATTTAAATGAATATTTATTAATAAATATTCACCTAGCACCTACCTTGTGTGAGCCACTCTCCTAGGCCTTCTGGGCATTAAGGGATACAATTGACCAAGAAGTGCAAATGCACATGATTTGTGGTGTTGTGTGTTTCTTGTAGAGAAATAACAGACAGGACAATGTACTTATAATTAATGAAATCAATAAGCACATACTAGGTTAAAAATTATCAAAGCAAAATAAAATGAGAAAAAATAAACAATACAAAGGATTTATGAGGATGGTGGCAACCCATAAAGATAAAATCACAGATATGGTGACCACGGGAAGCCTCAAAGAGGAGACTCCTGGGTGATGTGTCTACAGGAGCAATGGGTACTACGACCTGTGGTGACATATTGTGTCCCCCAATATATTGTGCACCCTAATAAACTTATCTGGGGGTCAGAGAACAGAACAGTCACTAGATTAGACATAGAGGCCAGACAGTGTTCACACCAACAACTGGCTCTGGGTTTTTTAATTAATAAGATCGTTTAGCAATCCATCTTACAATGACCCTAAGATAGACACAAGCCTGACATGTGCACAGAGTAGTGGCCTCTGTTCTGTGGCTATAGCACCAGGGTTCATGAAGAGAGTGAAGGAAGATGAGGTCTGGATCTAAGTGGGAAGACCAGATAAGCCCTTCCAAGTCACAGCAATGCCTTGGGCTTTTAAATGAAGTGAAAAGGCAAGCCACAGAAAGCTAATGAGCAGCAGGGAAATGCCCTAATCATCATTAAATAATATAAATGACAGTCTATGGTGACTCGGGGCTCATAAAGTACAGTGGGGAGAGCTGCTGGGAATCTGGGTGTATTTCAAAGAGTTTTCTAATAGATATCGAGCCTGAAGGAGAGACATAAGTCAAACATTTTCTTATATTTTGGGACCGGATTACTTGAAGAATAAAATTTTTACTATTAAAGGTTCTTATGGATTAAATGTTTTGAAAGCTTACTTGAATAGGCCCCTTATAAAATCTGGAATAAGTCCTAAAATGTGTCCATGTAGTCTATCTTTATGCACAATTTTCCAAAAAAATATTCAATCAGAAATAGTTACAATGACTGCAACTCACAGCTCCAGGGAGGCTAGCTAGCAAAGAGGACCCTAGGAAAGACACAGGGATTGCACAGCGATGAAGAAATGGATGAGATCTACATGATCAAACTGGGGGTGGGGTAATGGAGGACAAGAGTCAGGGGAAAGAGAGCTTAGGGGAGTGGGAGGTCCTAGCTGGATCAGGAACAGAGTGGGAGAACAAGGATAGAGATACCATGATAAATGAGGACACCATGGGAATAGGAAGAAATAGAGTGCTAGAGAGGTCCCCAGGAATCCACAAAGATGATTCCACTATAGACTACTGAAAATGGTCAAGAGGGTGCCTGAGCTGACATATTCTGGTGATCGGATGGCTGAACGTCCTAACTCATGATAGAACCTTTATCCAGTAACTGATGGAAGCAGATGCAGAGATTCATGGCCAAACCCAGGCAAAGCTCCAGGAGCCCAACGAATGAGAGAGAGGAGGGATCATATGAGCAAAAGATATCAAGACCATGATTGGAAAAAGTACAGAGACAACTAGCCAAACTAGTGGAAACACATGAACTGTGAACCAATAGCTGATGAGCCCCCATGGTACTAGACTAGGCTCTCTGGATAAGTGAGACAGTTGTTTAGCTTGAATTGTTTAGGGGGCCCCCAGGCAGTGGGACCAGGACCTGTCCCTTGTGCATGAGCCAGCATTTTGGAGCCTAGTGCCTATGCTGAGACACTTTGCACAGTCTCGGTGCAGGGAGGAGGGGCTTGGACCGGCCTCATCTGAATATACCAGGCTCTGCTGACTTTCTGTGGGAGACCTTGCCCTAGAGGAGGTGTGAATGGGGGATGAGTTGGAGGGGAAGGCTGGGAGGTGAGAGGAAGGAGGACAGGGGAATCCATGGTTGACATATAAAGTGAATAGAAAATTTCTTAATAAATAAATAAAGAAAGAAATAGCTACAATGATTATTTCTTTTTGTGTCCCTATTCATCATAAGTCTCCTTTTGTTTTTTAATTCTGTTTGGCTGTGGTTATTTGGGAATTCCAAACTAAGATAACTGAGGGCATACTGAACTTGATTTTAATAGGATACATGCATCAGATCTATATAGCATTAAGTTGTTGCCTCCTATTCACTCTAGCAATGACCTATAGTTTATATACTATCTATTCATTTGTGTACTCACCTAGCATTATGACATATTATACCATAGTTTGAAAAATGATCATACACTAATATATATATATATATATATATATACATATATATATATTTTTTTTTTTTCTTTTTCGAGACAGGGTTTCTCTGTGTAGCTTTGCGCCTTTCCTGGAACTCGCTTTGGAGACCAGGCTGGCCTCGAACTCACAGAGATCCACCTGGCTCTGCCTCCCGAGTGCTGGGATTAAAGGCGTGTGCCACCACCGCCCAGTGAGCATACACTAATATAAAAAACTTCAAATGACTAAAATATCAGTAAGAGAGGATAAAGCATGAGTGACCTGAATATATATAATGGTCTATATATAAGGAAACTAATAAATACTTGTGAGGAACTATATACTCATAAATTAGATGATCTAGGTAAATGTACATGTTATAGAAAGACCAAAAAATTACCTAAATGAATTCAGTAAAATAAAAGATAAAGTTTAAATAAATCAATAATGTTTAAAGAGCTTGAGGTCACAAGTTTAAAATGTGGTAGCTATATTATGATTGCCCAAAATGTGTCCATTTTAAACTCTGATATCCATAAACACACCTTGCTGCAGGATCTTACTACATAAGTGAAGAAGTTGATGAATTTTAGATGAGGCAGCTATCCCTCTCAATCAGGCTGCAATTTAATTATGTGTGCCTTTAAATGGAGAGAGCCCTTTCTTGTTGGTATTAGCAAATCATGACTGTTAAAACATGGAGAGATATAACATAGGAGAAACTGCCTGTGTAGACAAAGGCAGTCTTAAGCCATGCACCCTGGAAAAATTGGAAGAGGTGACAAAATGGATCTTCTCCCAGAATCTCGTGGGAAAGACACTTGTGTTGCCTACATCTCAGTTTTACCTCCATGACACCTGTGCTCAGTTTCTCAGCTACCAAAATTTAAGGTAATAAGTTTGTGTTTTTCAGCTTCTAACTTTGTGGCTTTAGAAGCAAAGAAACCTAACACAAAATGGCCTTCTACAAAACCTTACAGCTCTTTGTGCATTCTACATAATATCATGCAGAAATTTATATGAATACTACTGCAAATCTAAAAAAAAAATAGAAGAGACACTTCCCAACTGGAAGCTGAATGTGGAATTAGGGTTACAATGATACTAAAATTAGACATAGCCTCCAAGAGGAGAATATATATTAACATCTTCTTTGAAGACAGATAAAAAAAAAACCTCAAAACTGCAGATTCCAGCAATATATAAAACAATTCTTCACCAAGTAATAATGTTCATTGAAACATGATTAGTTTAGTGCACAGTTGCCCATCATGTCATCACCATGTTAGCAGAAGAAAAAAACCACCTCTAATCTCAACAAAACAGAAACAACATTTAACAATGTTTATTACCATTTGATTGTAAAACACACTGAAAAATATGAGAGTAAAAAGGACATTTTCCAAAATGACAATTGGCATCAGTCAAAAACCCACAACTTGAGGCTGGATAGATGGATTGCTAATACTGCAGAGCATCCAGGTTCAGTTCCCATAATCTACAAAGGGTGGCCCACAACCATCTGTAACTCCAGTTCCAGGAAATGTGACATCCTCTTCTGACCTCCATGGGCACTAGCCATGTGCATGGTACACACACATACTTGCAGGAAAACACTCATACATATAAAATAAAAATAAATTTTTTTTATAAAGCACCTCGTTATAAAATGTTTTACTCTTTGTAACAAAATTGGTAAACTAAACGTTATACTTCTGCAGAAATTAAGCAAAGGAGAATTAAAAGATAGCCATTTAACTTAAAGTGAATAAAATACTCTCAATTCACAAATGGCATCATCTAGCCTATAGAAAACCTTAAAAAATAAACAGAAACCAACTCTAGAAATGATAAACAGAGCAATTAACAGTCTATAAGATCCATACACTAAACATCAAGTTATTTCTAGTCCAAGCAATGAATGAAACAGAACAAAACTGATAAAAATCATTTCATTTACGATAGCATGAAAAATAAAATATTTAAGGTTAGTATGAAGCTATAAGATATAAACACTGAAAGTTACAAAACAATACAGGATTCCTTGAGATACGCCTAATATTTGAATGTGACTCTCTGCATCTGTTTCCATCAGTTGAGGGGCCAAGCCTCTCTGATGACCGTTAGGCTAGGCACCAATCCATGATTATAGCAGAAAATCATTAAGATCATTTATTGACTTTTTGGCCATTCAAAAGTCTACCTTAATAAATGTATATAAATACATTTTTGCTTATGGACTATACACATGCCTTTTGGCATGGTAAATTGAGAAAATTGCATCTTGCATTATAGAAGGGCAAGTAAGCCTAGTACATAAAAGAAGAAGTATAAAAACAATGTGTTATAAACACACCATAAAATGGTATAAAAAATGAAGCCTGGTAAAGGTGACTCATCCTTGCTCACTGGTCATGCTGCAGTTATTGAAGAGCTTCTACATATTCCAAGAATTTCAAACACCTTGACCCTTTCCCAATACTCTCATTTCTATGATTCATCTTATTCTCAAATGAGGTGTAAAATTGAAATAAAGAAGACATATCTTTAGATGTTTTTCTCTTTTGTTAAAATTTTATTCATGACTTACTTAGACACACCTCTCTATAACTGAGTCATCTCAGTGTTACAGACTCTGTAGACTTTAGGAGCTGATTTTTTTTCATCGTAGGTCTTTAGCTCCAAAGTTGCTGAAAAATACTGTCAATTTTCTTCCATTTCTGTGCCTTCTTTACTAACTGTGTCTCTTCAGATTACTGTCTCTTTATGTAAGAAATAAACATGATGTCAATTATTTCCTAGAATTATCATTCACTTTAAGTTTTTTTCCCATTCATCTTAAATACTGGCTTTATCATTTTTTTGATCCCAGTATTTGTCTATTTTTACTCTCATATTCATATCAAGTGCTTTTTTTCATCTCTCTACTGAGATCCACAACTGCTCTATTTAGAGTTAGAAACTAGTAAGTTGCTCTTTTGACCTAATGTTTCTAGAAGAGCCTGGCATCTGAATTGCCTGCAAAAAGAGAGTTCTTTTCTCTGAGCACACCCAAGACATTTTCTGTAGTGCACTAAATGTTTGTAACTATTTAATTTACCCATGATGCCCTAACTCTCAATGTTATTCTACTTGGAGATGAGGCCTTTGAGCCCATTCTAATTAGTTCTAATTAATTAATTAGAACTAAATGTGGTCAGAAGGGTGGGTCTTTCATGGTGGGATTGGTGACTTCATACGAGAAAGGGAACATTTCTTTGGAATCGACACCTTAAGAGTGTGTAAGGAGAAAATAAGAAAGTACTATACCAACTAGGAAGGAAGCTCGAATCAAAAACCAAATCAGGCAGCATGATCTCAGATCTCCAGCTTTCACAACTGAAAGATAAGCCACCCAGTCTATAGTACACTATCACATTATGGTATTTGAAGAGACAAAGATACTGTTTTTTATTACAAACTATCTATAGTCAACTTTCAACCACTTCTTCTGTCTACTATTTTTGTACCTTATTTTGATTATTTAAATATTATCTCTCAACTTCCTATGCACTACAGAAACCAAAGCAGGGATTGTTTCTGAAGTTTAAGTTCTTCGCCATCATGACTGGTATAAGGAAGAAACTCTGATGGTTGATTTTCAAAGCTATCTCAAGCCAGCTTAGGTGCAGCCACAAATGAACAGGAGATACTATACCACCTTTTCTTACAGTCTGCTAAGCTATATACACACACACACACACACACACACACACACACACACACACACAAACACACACATGTGCACTGATGGTTATGCCCATCTCAACCAAATAAAAGTTTAAAATAGAAAAATATTGACACCCAAACTTGCCTACAAGGTCATATACCCTAAAAGCCTTAAAAACAAATGAGATGAACCCACATGCTATTTTTTTGTTGATAAAAAGGCAAACATAAATAATCTAAGAAAAGACAGATGGCATGTAAGATTGTACCCTCCTGTTTACTGAGATAATAAGGGGAAGGGAGAACGGGCTTCGTGTTAGGCCTTAAAGAGTTCTCTGTGCTCAGTTTGCCCTCTGGGCTAGACATGTGACTCTGCAAAGTCCTAAAATAGACTGCCTTGTTCTGGGTACTCTGAGTCTCCAATTTTATAGCTCTTACTATAAAATGCAGTCACTCTTACTAGGAACTGAAAATCTTTGTTTCTCACAGCTGCATTCAAATTTTATTTCTATAATATTAATTTTCATATTGAATTTTAATATTAACGATTTAGAAATGTTTCATCTTCAAGGTTTATGAATGATAGTATCATTTAAATGCTTGTACATTTTGATAGATTTAGAAAAAATTCTCTTCTCAAGTTTCCTTCACCCAAAAGCTATAAGACTTCTACCAATTCAAGTAGTCTGCAAAATAGTTAATCTTAAAATGATAATAATTATGCTAGTTATTTGTAGTTACCTTGACAACATTAGAGTCACCATGGGAGAGAGAACTTCAGTTGAGGGATTACTCCCATCACATTGGGCTGTGGGCATATCTATAGGATATTTTCTTGATCTATGATTGATACCTCCCACATGTACACAGTCCAGAGGTGTGTAAGAATAGTAACTGAGCAAGCCAGAGGATTCAAGTTACCAAGCAACTATCCTTCCTGGTATCTGCCTCTGCTCCTGCTTGAGTTTCTGCCCTTTCTTCCCTCAGTGACCAATTATGATCAGAACATGTAAACCAAATAAACTCTTTCCTCCCTTAAGTTACCCTAAATTGCTCTTGATCACTGTTTGTCATAGCAATGGAAGCAAACTAGGACATTCATGTGCCAATAATTTCCTAATTTAAATTCACCTGCATATCATCCAAATGTGGCTCTACAATCCATATCTTTCCACTTTCCAGTGATGCAGGGAATGTTCATATTGTAATGTACTCTTCAGTCAGGTACTTTAGGGCTCACAAAGGCAAGTGGTGTGGAAGTAGTTCTGAATGGCATTCCTACAAGAGGAACCTGGTAAATAACTATAAACAAAAATGGCTGAGGAATCATACCACAAGAGCACTTGCTCAGCTATGTTTATATCAGCATTGTTTGTAATAGCCAAAACCTGGAAACAACCTAGATGCCCTTCAACTGAAGAATGGATAAATAAATTGTGGCACATATACACAATGGAATACTATTCAGCAGCGGAAAAACAATGACATCATGAGGTTTGCAGGCAAATGGATGGATCTAGAAAAAATCATCCTGAGTGAGGTAACCCAGACTCAGAAAGACAAATATGGTATGTACTCACTCATAGGAAGATATTAGATGTGGAACAAGGATCACTGAACTGCTACTCACATCACCAGTGAGGCTACCTGGAAAACAGGACCCCAAGAAAGACACAGGGATCATCCAATGATGGAGAAATGGATGGGACCTACATGAACAGCCTAGATATGAGTAGGAGCAGTGAACAGCAAGGGTCGAGGGAAAGAGAGCGGGAGATCCCACCTGGATCAAGAACAGAGAGGGAGAACAAGGAATAGGAGACCATGGTAAATGGAGACCACATGAGAAAAGGAAGAAACAAAGTGCTAAAGAGGCCCACAGAAATCCACAAAGATACCCCCACAAAAGACTGCTGGCAATGGCAGAGAGACAGCTGGGAATGACCTACTCTGGTGATGGGATGGTCAAACATCCTAATAGTTATGCCAGAAACCCCATCCAAGTACTGAGGAATCTGGATGCAGACATCCATGGCTAGGCCCTGGGTGGAGCGCTGGGAGTCTAATTAGCGAGAAAGAGGAGGGTTTATATGAGCAAGAACTGTTGAAACCAAGGTTGGATAAAGCACAGGGACAAATAGCCAAACGAATGGAAACACATGAACTATGAACCAAAAACTGAGGGGCCCCCAACTGGATCAGGCCCTCTGAATAGGTGAGACAGTTGATTGGCTTGATCTGTTTAGGAGGTATCTAGGCAGTGGTACCAGGTCCTGGGCTTGCTGCATGAGATAGCTGTTTGAAACCTAGGACTTATACAGGGACGCTTGGCTCAATCTGGGAGGAGGGGACTGGACCTGCCTGGACTGAGTCTATCAGGTCGATCTCAGTCCCCGGGGGTGGCCTTGATCTGGAGGTGGTGGGAAAGGGGGGGTGGGCTGGGGGGAAGGGGAGGGGGGCAGGAAGAGGGAGAACAAGGGAATCTGTGGCTGTTATGTAAAACTGAATAGTATTGTAAAATAAAATAAATAAATAAATAAATAAAAACATATCACTTTATAAACTCATCTTAGCCTAAGTGCAACTCAAACTTATTTGAATATCTCCTGAAACAAGGGAAAGTAAAATGAAGGGGAAATCGATGTGATGAGTGAATGATTCTTAATTTCTTGCAATGTGAATGTTACAAAAAGACAGCATACAGAATGGGAAAAGATCTTCACCAAATCCACATCTGACAGACGGCTGATCTCCAGAATATATAAAGAACTCAAGGAACTAGACATCAAAATGCCCAACAGTCCAATTAAAAAATGGGATACAGAGCTAAACAGAGAATTCTCAACAGAAGAATCTCAAATGACTGAAAGACATTTAAGGAATTGCTCATCTTTAGTCATCAGGAAAATCCAAATCAAAATGATTCTAAGATACTATCTTATACCTGTCAGAATGGCTAAGATCAAAAATACTGAAGACAGCTTATGTTGGAGAGGATGTGGAGCAAGGGGAATACTCCCACACTTTTGGTGGGAATGCAAACTTGTACAGCCACTTTGGAAATCAGTATGGTGGTTTCTCAGAAAATTGGGAATCAATCTTCCTCAAGACCCAACTACACCACTCTTGGGTATATACCCAAGGAATACTCAATCATACCACAAGGACACATGTTCAACTATGTACATAGCAGCACTATTTGTAATACCCAGAACCTGGAAACAACCTAGATGCCCGTCAACTGAAGAATGGATTAAGAAAATATGGTACATACACACAATGGAGTACTACTCAGCAGAGAAAAACAATGACAGCATGAGGTTTGCCTACAAATGGATGGAACTAGAAAATATCATCCTGAGTGAGGTAACCCAGACTCAGAAAGACAAACATGGTATGTACTCACTCATTAGTGGGTACTAGATGTAAATCAAAGTATAACTAGACTGCAAACCACAGCTCCATGGAGGCAAGTTAGTAAGGAGGACTGTAGGAAGGACACATGGATCACCCAGTGATGGAGAAATGGATGAGATCTACATGAGCAAACTGGGGGTGAGGCAGGGGTAATGGAGGGCAAGGGACTGGGGTTGAGAGCTTAGGGGAGTGGGAGGTTTGAGCTGGAATGGGAACAGAGTGGGAGAGCAAGGAAAGAGATACCATGATAAATAAAGGCACGTTGGGAACAGGGAGAAGCAGAGTGCTACTACAAAGATGACTCTACCATAAACTACTGGTAATGGTCAAGAGGGTGCCTAAGCTGACCTACTCTGGTGATCAGATGGCTGAATACACTGATTATCATCATAGAACCCTCATCCAGTGACTGATGGAAGCAGATGCAGAGATCCACGACTGGTCCTAGACAGAGCTCCAGGAGTCCAATTGATGAGAGAGAGGAGGGATCATATGAGAAAGAGATAGGGAGACCATGATTGGAAAAAGTACAGAGACAACTAGCCAAACTAGTAGAAACAAATGAACTGTGGATCAATATCTGAGGAGCCCAGATGATACTGGACTAGGCCCTCTGGATAAGGAAGACAGTTATTTAGGCTTGAACTGTTTAGGGGGGCCCCAGGCAGTGGGATCGGGACTTGTCCCTAGTGCATGAGCTGGCTTTTTGGAGCCATCGTGAGACACTTTGCACAGCCTTGTTGCAGGGAGGAGGGGCTCGGACCTGCCTCAACTTAATGTACCAGATTCTGCTGACTCCCCATGGGAGACCTTGCGTTGGAGGAGGTGGGAATGGGGGTGAGTTGGGGGGGAACACTGGGGGTGAAAGGAAGGAGGACAGGGGAATCTGTGGTTTATATATAAAATTAATAGAAAATCTCTTAATAAAAAAAAGAAAAGAAAATATTGTGGTGATATACTGTGTCCCCCAAAGTATTGTGCACCCTAATAAAGCTTATCTGAGGATCAGAGGAAAAACCCAGCCACTGTATTAAATATAGAAGTCAGGCAATGGTAGCACACACCTTTAATCCTAGCATTCAGGAGATCTGGATCTCTGTGAGTTCAAGGACACACTGGGAACAGTGCCAGACATGGTGACACATGCCTTTAATCCCAGCACTAACTATAAAGGTCTGGAGATCTGTACAGACAGGAAGTGATGTAGCTGAGTGGAGAGAGGAAGTGAGATGCAGAACAGAAAAGCACATAAGCGTGGGTATACAGAAGGTAGGTCTCTTTGGAGGCTGAGGAGTTGGTGGGGTGAGACATAGCTGTGGCTTTTCCTATTCCTCTGATCTCTCAGGTTTTTAATGCCCCTCCCCCCAAAAAGAAAAATGATCTTTAAAAAAATCCAACCCTACAGATTGAATGTCTTACTAGGACTTCTCCCAGGAGAAATAAATGTGCCATGGTGTTTAGCTTTTTCAACTTCACAGTAATTCCATCTGTGAATAGAACATATAGCACTAGAAAAAGTAATCAGAACTTATTTATTTTTGAGATGGTCTCATGGAACTCTGGATTATCTTGAAATGCTTGTATAGATGAGGCTGCCCTTGAGATCTTCATCCTTCCTGCCCTTCCCCAAATGCTGGTGAGCACCACCACACCTGGATTAGGAATCAGAATTTTGAAAGAGTTCTTTCTTTTTTGAAATTCTGTGTGTGTGTGTGTGTGTGTGTGTGTGTGTGTGTGTGTGTGTGTGTCTGTGTGTGTTCATGTGTATTTTTCCCTAGGTGGGAACCTAGTGGCCATGGAAGCCAGAAGAAGGCATTGAATTCCCTCAAACTGTAGTTACAGGTGGTTGTGAGCCAACTTGTCCATGCTGAGAACCAAACAGCAATCCTCAGGAAGATCACTAAGTCCTTTTAACCACTGATTCATATCTCCAGTCCCAGAAATCAGAACTTTAATTCCATTGTACTTATGCTAATGAAAATTTTCCAGAAGATAGTGGGATACTGTGCATGGAAACATTGATATGATTCCAATGAGGAATCTCCACAAAGTCATGGGATGTGCTTGGAGTAGGGCCAGGGTGAAGGCACAGTACTGATGGGAAGAAACACAGTTAATAGAGAAGACAAATAAACCCAGTGTGGTCATTTTAATGCTCAAAAATTAACAACAATTTAGACTCATTCATTTATTTAGTGTTAACCAGACAAGAAGCCCTTTACCCATCTTGTGTTGTAAAATCAGAGTATGGCAACAACCTCTGCATTTATGTACTCATGTGGCTCTCAGCATTTATCTTCCACCATAACCTGGAATAGTATTGAGCATGTGTTCTGGGCTTCACAATTTTCAAAGATTCATTTCAGTATCACTTTCTTAGAGCACATTTCCTCACATCACAAAATTGTTTAAAGTGCATTTGTGATATGTTGATAATTTATAGCTCTCTGTTTCTCATATCTAACAAACTGAGCAAGTAGACTGGGAATTGGGAATCATTTCCTACTTTAAATGATGTGATTTAAAATTGTCCTCAACCAAATCACCCAATAAACAAACATCTTAACCTTATACTATTACATTTTCCTAGATCAAATCCCTGGGCAGGAAACAATAAAATATTATGAAATCAGATTAATACACACGCTAAAAGAATTTCTGTTATAAACGAAGCAGAGGCTTCATTTTGTTTTCTGGTAACAAACATGACTGCAGAGCAAGCCACTCACTCCATGTCTAAAGTTAGAACACTGCAGCTTTTTTGCAGCATGTACTAAACTAAACAAAAATGCAGTTTCCTAGCTCCATCCACACAACAAGGAGCTTCTTCAGAGTGTAGAGTGAAGATTTCCCCATTATCCTCACATTGGCCTTTATACATATTTTTTATGGATGTAATCATTTCACAGTCCATTTGGTTTGGCTTTAGTCAGGAGACCTACAGCTGGCAGCCTCTAATTTCCAGAAACATCTCCATTCTCAACCCAAATGATGAGTTCATGTTCTCTAGTTTATAGAGTGAAATTACTGGTGATGCACAAGGTTGAGGCAGAAGGTTGGGCCTTCAACTCCTGGCTTCATTATTCTGGCTATTTTAAATCAATTTTGTTAAAGGGAAAGAAATGAAAATGAAATTCCAGGTTATATTCAAATGCTAAAAATGGATTTTGAAAATCAGAAAATATAGTAGGTGGGCACAGTTTGTATTTATATTATATTTACTGACTTTGTAAAAAAAGAATGATAAAGACTAACAATAAAACATTATATTTGTTAATTCCCTCTATAGCTTCCACTTACATTTCCACAATTCTCTTCTTGAACATTGAAGAAACTGTAGTGAATAAATCTCATTTACCTGCACCAACTTTAAACCATTTCAATGTTTGTATAAATTCACAATGTCTCACAAACACACGTATGAAAGGTATTTTCATAAACATACTGTCGAGGAATGAATTTTATATTCTATTCTGTGTTGATATAGAACCACAGTGTCTACTCTTTGCTATTATAGGTGCAAAGGATCATTATCCTGATGCCTGCCAGTGGCAAATCTGAAAAAAATCTCCCTTTAGGTTGACTCTCAGAGAATAAAAAGAATGTCATCTCTGCCTTCCACCCCATAGCCCCTGTCACAGACTCTCAGTAAATATAAAAGAATGACAAGGGGGACCAGGAATACCCACATTAGAGGTGCATACAAAAGCAGTCAATAAAACGAACAGAGAAAATATCAATACATGGGACATGTGTCATCGAACTAGGGACTAGAAATAACAAATAAACAGACTCTTGACCCTGTCATAGGCTAGTTTAATAGGCTTTCAACCTCCTGTCTAGCATCACTTTATGCTCCTCAGAAGCACCGGGGTTCTGGTGTTTCTCTACTTTCTCTCTCTTAAAGTGTCATTCTTCATCAGTCCGACAAATCCATGTGAATGTCCACTTAATCTCTCCAGCTATCAAGAAGCTCTGATGCTGAAATCTTTTACAAGTACTCTAAGAAAGAAAAACATCCTATCCTGCCCTGAATGTAACCATTTCAGAAACTACATCATATTTTATTTGAAAAAAAAAAAAAAACAATATACTGAATCTGCTCCAGTCTGGGGAAATGTACATTCATTCCCACATTGTCTGGGCTGTCCTCACCTCAGAGAATATAACCATGTGAGAATACAATGTCCACTCAAAAGGACAAATGACGGGCAAAAAATTCAGTCCTGTATATTTGAGAGTGACATTGTTTTCCTGTTGCAACGGACTCTGGAATACCCTGTGCTGTAGTGGCAGAGACCATCTCTGTCATGGGAGGGGGATGTTAGTTGAAATTTTTTTTAATGTTTTTATTTTAAATGTTCTGGCAAGAAAAAAAATAAATTACAAATAGATTTTGAATTTTTTTGAAAATATTAATAAAAATGTTTCACTTGTTTTCACACAGAGACACAGAGCATAGCATGTTATCTGTAAAGTCCATCTAAATGACAGCTATCTTGGGAAATAAAGTCTCCATAGGAGACCATTTTATAATAATTTTCTATTTAAGTTTTTCAGTGATGCTGTATGCATATAGAAATCTCTCTTGACCAGAAGGACTCCATCTTATGTTAGCATAATAGAGCTTTTGAACATCTGCTCAATATACCAATTATGATGGTTTAATTTTGACCTTCAATTTAGTTGGGTTGAGAAATGCCTAATCAATAAACACACTTGTGAGCATGTCTGAGGGTGTTTCCAAACATGAATAGATAATGAAGGCTCTCAGCTAACTAATGGTTTAATCCATTGATAGGTTCAAAATGTGAACATATTGTTGGGAGGGTGTGGAACGACAGAAGGTGAGGCCAGGTTGGCAGAGTGTCCTTGGAAGCCATACCTTGCTCTGTCTTCTTTCAGTTCCTGCCTCACTTTGTTTCCTGTACTGCCCCTCCCTTCCCCCACCATAATAGAATGAAATCTCTGAAACTGTGGCCAAAATAAGCCTTTTCTTCTTTCAAATTGTTTATGTCAAGCATTCTGCCATCCTGATGAGAAAACCGAGTCGTACACGGATGCAGGAAAAGTTCAATCCCTAAAAACGGTAGCTGGTTTGATATTTTCTGGGACTCTTTGAGTCCACGCCTCTGAAAAGTCACTGATTTTGCACTCAGGAGACTGGCACTGTTAAACTTTTTCTTGCCTTGGAACACATGTCTGCACAGAGACTAAGTACTTGTGTTGAGATGTGTCTCCATCTAGTCTCTCTAAGCAGAAGTATTTGTTGCTTTATCCTTCCCTACTCTCAATTATTACCCCTTCTCTAAGTAAAAGAAATGTTATCATTTAAAACAATATTGATCACTATCGTAATTATTCTCCCCTTACAGCTCCTCATGCCACTGCAGTTAATTATATTACTGCATACTTGTTGAACTCTCACATCATGAAAGAATACTCATAAACTTGCAGAATCCCATAAGATTTGGTTTCCGAAGACCATTTTGGTCCTAAGAAGTTTCCCTTCAGCTCACTCAACACATCTTCAGTGTCCTTGCCTTATCTTGTAATGCTCACATACAAAATACAACAACAGATTTTAAAAAATCCCTCTTTAAACTAGCTTTTCATTGTCTCTCTAAAGTACATTTTGCCTGTGCATTAAATCACATCTCTGCAGATCACACAACACTACCTGCAGCTTAGAGTCTTGTTTTCTTGTGTCATAGTGACCAATTTATACTCCCACTATGAACTCTTTGAGTTCCATTCAACTCACCGTGGAACTTCATAGTTACAATCACATTTTAAGTCATTGATATAATGAGTAATTAATAGACATTATTTACTTATCATAAGAAAGTTGAGTGAAATACATCATTTGGAAACTAAATAGCTTGTTTAAGATCATTAAATTCTAAACATTTAAAAGCTATTTTATTCTCTTTGTATGCATTACTTATATCAATTCTGTGGCTTTTGGCAATAACCTTCTGTTAATTTTCATCTAACCCTTGATAATAATTATGTTTTCTTCTTTTTATAAACCATCTGGCCTTTGAATTTTTAGCTATCACCACATGATATGAGCCTCATTCAATATATCCAAATGACACTTTACTGTTTTTTGTGTATTTGTTTTCTCTCAGTAAAATAAGAATTTTAACAAGAACAGGTGTGTCAAAACTGTGATCTTTACTTTTTATACTAAAATTGTGCTTTAATCTTCTGCAATTAAGTTATATTACAAATCTGAAAAGTCTGGCTGATTTCAGTTTATACATGTTTACCACATCCCAAAACACTTTTGAAGTCTTTTCTCTTCTTGTTTCCTTCTTTCCAGTCATCAAGCCATCTCCCTCTGACCATAAGTACTTGTGAGACATCCATTTGGTATCAGTAGTAGCCACTGAGAATACCACAGGAGCTGAGCCAAGCATTTTTATTTGCTGTGAGATGTATGTTTATCACATATACTAGTCACAGGGGATAGGAGACTGTTGTGTCACAAGACATTTCCTGGGAAGATGCAACACACACATCCACTCACTACAGATAAGGAGCCCACAGCAGATCAAGTAAGGAAAGGAAAGCACCAAAGTCCAACTTGGAGAACCAATGAGTTTTATTAGGTTTACCTACAGGAACGTGGGTGAGGAGTTACCTCCAGGAGCAGAAGACTCAAAGACAAGCTGCATCACCAAAGGCCACCCCAGTATGGATGACAGTTCACAAAATTTTGGGAACCTGGAGCACATTGCACCACCTTCAGGAAGATCAACAATTTGGAGAGTCTTTTATACAAATGACTCAGTTAGTCTAAACCTCTTTCAGACAACTCAGCTGGTTTCTGCTTCTTCCAGGCAACTGGTCTTGTGTCGGTGTCATTACAGCTCTTCTTCTCTGGGTCTTTTTGGCTGATCCAGTCCTTTGATAACCTTCTTTGCAGCTCAGCTCTCTCTCTCATCTGAGGGAGACTCTCAACTTGTATTGCTTACTCTGGCAGGGTGTGGCCTAGTGAATCTCCTCAGTTTCAGGGACTTCCTGAAGCTAATTTTGAGTTGTTCACCTTCCTGTTTAAAGAGCTTCCCTGAAGGATGGAACTTTTTGATCTCCGAGGAAACTGCCTCACAACAGATACTCAAGAGTATTCTGTGTATATATAGAACAGGACAAAACAGATTGTTCATTTCACACACACACAAACACACACACACACACACACACACACACACACACACACACACACACAAACGGGTTGGGAGAGAGAAGGAGGAAGGGAGAGAAAGAAAGAGAAAGGAGAGTTGGGAGACTAAATGTCAACATTGCACTTAAGATCTTCTATCTTCCAAAAGGGTAACTTTTGTTAACTGGTGCGAGGTCATCCGTGCTAATGGTGTCCATGATTAGACTCTGGAAAATTTATCTTCCTTCCTATAGGCAGAAAGTCTTCCCCATCTGTCAACTCCTGACTCTCTTTACAACAGTGGAAATTGAATGACTGTTTGTTTCCTAACTCTCTGCAAAGCCTAGAAAAGAGAAGGAAGGCATAAATTCATAATATTGTGGATTGTTTTGGCAGCCTGAGAAGCCAGCTGTTGATTGGAGTTCCACAAAACCAGCCAGGGATGTGAGAAGCTTTCTCTGGCATCTGTGTTGTGAATGACATCTCTAGATGAAATCCCCCAATAGCTTCTTGGCAGCTTAAAATTTCCAGACTGAGATGGAAACATGGCTCTCGATATCTAAATGAGAAACTGGAATATTTTGAACTTGCCTGAGCCAGCATGAGATCTGTGCACATCTCAGAATTTTAATCTAAATTTGAACTGATATTCAGAACCTAAAAAAATAGTGACTTACAGTGAGCAGCATCTTTAATTGGTTTGGAAATCAACATTCTATTGCTTTGGGAGACAGGAATTTGTAGACTTTTTTTTCCCATCTCTCATCTGCCTGTGCTTGCTTTTCCTCATCAAAACTGGCAAATGAGAAATGTTACCTTTTACTGTTTGAATTCAAGTCCAGATTAGCGGTAAGTAGAAGGAAATTATCCTTTTCACTACCTGTTGCTGTTTAAATTGCAAAGATTATACAGAAAGACTTGTCCTTGTTCCGTTTACTGCATTTTATTCCTTTGGTATCATATCACAGACTACAGGCTTTAAAAATCAGCAACACAGGTTGGGGATTTGCTGCTCTTGAGATGGGGAAACAATGCTTGCTAACAGGTCATGTCTAAAACCAGGGCAGGAGATAAATAGGTGAATTAAGCTACCATATGCTCAGTCAATTAAGCAAAATCCTAGCACACAAAAAAAGTGCTGATCTGATTTAAATAGAAATGCTTTGCCAAAAACTGTAAAGAAATGGAAATACAAATTAAATTATACATTGCTGACTAGTTATAGAGACCCAACATATTTTATAATTACTATGCAAATATATTATTTCAGGAAAGCAATTGGATTCCACAAATGCTTTTGAAAACTCTTCTTTATGTTAAGATTTTATGAAAAACTTTATACAGTTATATATGTTAAAAGATGTTCATGCCTGCATATATAAATACATTCAAACATAGGTATGTAGATTGCTAATAAAGGCAAACATGCTTTATTGCTTAAAGCATAAATGTTTCCAAAAGAGAAGACAATATATTTGGAGAATAATAGTAAAATGGACAATATCTCCTGAGAGGAACATGGTTTTGGCTTAAAATGGTTTTCAGGGTGGGGAAAAAAATAATTTAAAGATTTAAAAAGTTTTACTTCATTTAGTTTCATATAGCACATAAGTCAGTTAATGACAGCTTAAGAAATTACATTTCATTAAGATCATATATCTTTTTCTACTGACTCCGACTTTCTATTTTCACTCTGCTTGATTTTTAATTATAGTCTGACAACAATTTTTGAGGGAATTTGTTGATCACTTACTATACCAAGCATAAGAAAGTTTGCCTTGTCATCCTTACACAATCATGTAAGGTGCCGTAACTGTTCTTACTAGTTGCATAATGAACTAATCTAAACAAAGAAAAATAAATAAATAAATAAATAAATAAATAAATAAATAAAAACAGCCCAGTGTCAACCAGGTAGTTATTCTCCATTTAATTAACCCCAAATATCTTGTAAAGTAAAATAAATATATTTATTATTCTCATACATATAATTAATTACCCAGATTTTCTGTTAAGTAGTGGACAAATATCTACAGCATCAATGCTTTATTTGGATGAAGGACAACCAGATCCATGGTGTGACCTGCTGCTTCCCCTGGTAGTTGAGGCTCAGGGAAACAAAGGATAATTTATCACCTGGTTACTTCATCAATAAAATTGATGCACAGCATTTGTTCTATGACTGATCAATAAAGAGAGAGCCAACAGCAAATATCTGAGTTGTTTGTTTAACTCTCCATACAGTGGCCTGTGGAGTCAGGACTGTATGACCATGGTGGACATTGATATGGGAAGAAGGGTTGGGAATAGAGGGATTCACACTGAGAGCAGGTCCTTTAAACTGGACACTATAATCAGCCCAACTCTCTTCTCTCAGTTTCTTCCCTGGGTCACCTTCTGCCCGCATTTGATTCACTGCAAGACAGAGAGATTTTAATCAGCAATTCTTTACTTACAGAAGAACGAGTAAAGGGGGAAATTCATAACCCTTGAAAATATTGGCTTGAATGGCAGCTAATTAAATCAAGCCAAATAACCCAAGATACTAACTTAATATCAGATGCTTTACGTTTCGTAACATTTTACAATAGCATGATGCTGGTAGATTATGAACTGCCAAGTATTAACACAATATGACAGATGCTCAGAGATTTATTAGCCATTTTTGTATCATCAGTTGTGCTCCTATCTGTCTTAATGTGAGCTAGAGGTATTTACTGTTGAGAATAAAGCCCTAATCTTTAGAGGCAGACAGAAGGAAATTATCCTTTTCTTTAGCAATTATAAAGTATTTGATGATTACAGGAGTCATATTTCATACATTATCTTCTTTTCCAGATTAAAGATTCATCATATTCAACAGTTTTCATTAATCTTCCTCAAATTTCATTGTAACTGCAGAATTCTGATAGAGAGACATATTCACTTGCTTTTGCTGATAATCTAAAAACATCATTCCATTTGTAGAAATAAAATAGATAAATAATAATTTCAGGGATATAAAGTATCTTAACCTAGATATTGACCTTTTCCAATCTATATAATAGGAAACAAAGTTAAACAGTATTCTGATACTGTTTACAGGGGTTGCTATAATTTAATCACATAAATTCTTCATCCATTCTCTTTTTCTTCTCTTTTTCCTCTCCTGTTTTTGTGTTTTTGCTTTTTGTTGTTGTTGCTGGTGCTGCTGCTATTATTGCTGACACTATGTCTCATATAGCTCAGGATGATTTCTGTTCACTGTGTAACGAGGGTGCCTTGTACTCCTCCTCACTCCTCTACCAAGTGCTGGCATTATAGGTATGTGACACCAGCCCTGGTTTATACTATGCTGAGGACTGAATCCAGGGCTTCATGCACATTAGACAATTGCCCATCCCTAAGCAATTATCCATATATATTAGAGAAAATAAATTTTTTAAAATGTCTCAATATAGGACAGGATTCCATTTTAAAATATATAACATTTAATCACATATTTAGAGGTGCATGCCAATTCTGAAAGGTATTCGCTCCGTTTTCCAGTTTATTGTTAGTGTTAGTTTCACCAGTCTTGAATTTAATCACATCTAAGTGGAATATTTTAAATTAAGGAGTCCACTGTAGCGACTCACTCCTTTAACAATGGTACTCAGGAGGCTGGAGGAGTAAGATGGGAATATTGGGATGACTTTGAAAGTGACAGAGCCTTTCCCGGTTGTTGGGATGCTTGGCTTGCAAGCTAGGGTCCCAGAAATTCAATAGCCACCAAAGCTACCTTGAGCTGGCAGAGTTTGGGTACTTGTCTCACAGATTTGAAGAATGAAATTTATAGATCAGAGGGGATACATTTTAGAAAGTATTTTATTATAGGGTGCTTAAGAGGGAGAACAATGACAGAGATCCTGTACAGTAGGGTAGGTCTCCTGGAGGTGGTATTATTGAGGGTCATGGAGTTAATAAGGCTTTACTGGATGGAGGACGAAAGCTGAGATGATCTCAACAGTCCAGTTTCCATTCTAGGTATCCTGGTGTCTCATAGTTTCAGTCACATTCTCAGTATAGTGCTGTGGCATAATTCCCTTGTACCTTGTAATGATTTGTCACTCTGATCAGTTTAATAAACTGCTAGTCAGTCAGTAGCCAAGCAAGAAGTATAGGTGGGGCAACCAGACTAGGAGAATCCTGGGAAGAGGAAGGGTGGAGTCAAGAGTCACCAGCCAGAAACAGAGGAAGCAAGATGACAAGGCAGAACTGAGAAAAGGTACCAATCCATGTGACTAAACATAGATAAGAATTGTGGGTTAATTTCAGTGTAAGAGGTAGTTAGTAATAAGCATGAGGTACCAGCCAAGCATTTATATGTAATATTAAGTCTCCAAGTCAATTATTTGGGAAGTGGCTACTGGGTATTTGGGAATAGGCAGGTAGGAGAGAAACTTCTACCTACAGTATAGTCTCCTGGAAAAGGTACTCCTTTAGAGCAGAAGAGATAAAGAAAAACAAGACCTACTTCTGGAATCTCTGGCTATGGCTATGGCAGAACCAATCCATTTAGTTAAAACTGAATTATACATTCTTCAACTGGGCCAGTGACCTCCCCAAACCTGTGTTGTTAGCCAAGCTCATAGTGCCAATCCTAGGTCATCAACACTGTCATACACACTGAGCAGGCCTCAAATTTAGTCATGGGCAATAGGTTACCCTACTACAGTCAAGTTACTATTGTGCATGGGCATGTCTAGCTCAGTAGACTGGACCTCTGCTTCATGGAGTTCACAGCTTGGCAATATTGATGGTGCTGTTTCTCACTCGGCAACCCCCTGAGCAGTCTTCTATGGGTGGATGCTCAAGTGCTAGAAAACAAAAAAGACGTTTCTATTTAGCTCAGTGTCAGCCTGCTTCCTCTACAGTTTACAGCCAAGATACGTGATATGGTCTGTATGATAATCCTCTAGTCCTGGGACCATCCAGGAAAACTGACAAGGACTTCTTGTGGGGGCTTCTCAGACATTGCTGACCTACTCCTGTGATGGTATTTCTGGGAACTACATTTGTACTAGTTTCCAGGAACGTTGTCATCCAGTCATGAAGCATGATGCTCTTCAGTCTTTAGTTTGCCTTGTTTACTTGGATTATAAGACAACCAGCTTCCATATGGCCTCTTTATTCTCTTTTTTAAATTAAAAATAGATTTTTCTCTCATATAATACATCCTGACCAGTTCCCCTTCTTCCACTCCTCCCAGCTACCTCCCCACCTCCCCTCTCCCTCACTTTCACTCTCCCTCCTTGTCAGAAAAGAGCAGACCTCCAAGAGAGCCAACCAGGACAAAACAAGGTACAATAAGACAAGGCAAAAGCCCTCAAATTGAGACTGGACAAGGCAATCCAATGGGAGGAAAAAGGGTACCAAGAGCAGACCCAGCTTCCCTTCCCACAACCTCACGTGTCTAATCTTCCCACCTCCCTCCATACTAATACCTTAGCACCAACACCCCCCTTTACTTTCTTTTACCTATGTTCTGCTATCCTTCATCCATGAAAGAATCCCCAATGCCCCATGTCCCCTTTCTATTGTCCTTGCTTCCACAAGTACATCTCCTTAAAGAGCCAAAGAGCTAAAGCTAGGATTCACATGTGTCATAGTTACTTCTCTATTGCTGTGAAGAGACACCATGACCAAAGCAACATATAAAAGAAAACATTTCATTAGGGACTTGCTTACAGTTTCACAGGGTGTGTCCATGATCATCATGGTGGTTAACAAGGCAGCAAGTAGGCAGACATGGTGCTCTATCAGAAGCACATCCTGAGAGAGCTCATCCTGAGCTGCATATTGGCTACAGGAGACTGAGTCTTTGAAACTTCAAAGACCACTCCCTGTGACACACCCTTCTCCATAAAAGGCCATACCTCCCAATTCTTTCCCCAAATAGTTCTACAAATTTGGTGCCAAGCATTCAAATATATGAGCCTATGGAGGCATTCTCATTTAAACCAACACAACATATAAGAGAGAACATGCAGCATTTATCTTTCTAAACCTAGGTTACTAGGTTCTGAACCTTAGTCAGTATAATTTTTTTATTTCTATTAATTTCCCTGAAAATCTCACAATTTTCACTTTCCTCTAAACTGAATTAAATTTGATTGTGTAGATGTGTTCCTGGTGTATAGCAGCTTCTTCTGAATTCAAACATTCCTTCCAGGAGGGAAGAAGCCCAAGAGTATCAGGAGGAAAACAAAACATCACAGGTCTTGAAAATGGAAACTTAGAAGATGCTGAAAGTCATGTCTTGCTCTATAAAAGAAGCAAACAGCTTCTGGGAGAGAACTATGATCAGGCCAGCTACAGAGAGGAGATTCTCCAACTTGTCAAGCTGCCTGGAAATTGTGCAGAGAGCTCTGGGTTAAAGAATTAGTGAGTTATCAGCCATGTTGGAATAGGCCTTTTGGTGGTGCAGCTGATTCTTGGTCATACCTACTCCTGTAAGTAACTTCCTCACACATAGCCCTGTTAGTAACACCAATAAAAGCTCTTTAATTTCCTAAGTAAACTTTGGTGCAATTGTTATTTGGTCTGTCCCATGGGTTCCATTTCTGTGATGAATCTCTCTCTCTCTCTCTCTCTCTCTCTCTCTCTCTCTCTCTCTCTCTCTCTGTATGTATGTTTGTGTGTGTATGTGTATGCATGTGTGTATGTGTTGGATCTTCACAGGAAATGTCTGTCATACAGTGGAATCATAATTTCATTATCCATGCATCAGTTGTTGGACATGAGCTGTTTCCAATTCCTAGCCATTGTAACTAGGGCAGCAATGAGCATAGATTTGCAGGTATCCCTGTGGTAGAGTATAAAGTTCGTGGATGGCATTCTTTATATTCACTACCCCAAAAAAAGAATATTTTGCAAAAATTTTCCTACACAGGAAATACTTTAAATGCTTCACTCTAATCTTCCATTCTCCAATCTGTCTGAAAACACTGCAGTCAAGGTCGCAGTTACCAGCTGGCAGTTCAGTCTAAGGCAATAGCATATTGGTGAACTGCACAGACTACTGGTCATCTTCAGGCTGAAACCTTGAGAGTCTTAGAGTAATCCAGCAGCAGTCATGAAGGACAGCTTAAAAAGAATGAGCTAATTCAGAGGGTAGAAAAAGCCCTTGTGGCGTTGTGATGCTAACTCCTGCTTTAACCCTATTTGTTATCGTTTATGTAATATGCTATTTGTGCTTTCAGATTGCATAATAAATTCATTGGAGGATTTTCTGAATATATTCATACCCTTCAATTAGATGAGCAATTGAAAAAGTTATTCCTCTAAGAATGGATTTGATAGAAAATTCTACTTGTTGGCTTTTCATCAAAAACACCACTGCATTTTCAAAGCAATTGTTTGAAGCAATCAGTTAAATATCTAAATTTTATAAGGAGTTCTCATCTTTGGTTGCTCAGGGGAAAGCTGGATACAGTATCCTGCTGCTCTAAAATGAACAGAAGCAAGGAAATACAAAGGTAATTTAACTTTAAATAAACCTACTGTTCAGCTATGCTCGGCAGTTATAAATGAATACATTTTAGGAACTATGAATACTGTATCAGAGCCATTGTTCTTTTTCATGTATTTCAGAGGCATTCCAAGTATCATAATCCCCAGTGATGCACATGTAAGTTCTCACCAGATACTTTTTTGCTCTTAAAAGCCTGAGGAAAGGTTGAAATAATCATAATGGTCATTACATAACATTTTGCAGCTTGACAACACAAAATAATAAATTCTTGCATGTGTAGTATCTAAGCAACTGTGCTGGGTCTACATGCCAAAAGAATGAAGGATCACAGAGATGGCCAGAGAAGTTTGAAGACTTAGAACTAAATATGATATTTATTAAGTCAGAGCATTTATTTTTACATTTCTTTCCCTTTTTTCTTTGCTTGCATTCCATAATTGCCCATCAGCACGTCCACAAAAAAAAAAAAAAAAAAAAAAAAAAAAAACAGTGAAATGAGACTCACTTGACCCTTAAGAAGTTCAAGGCCAGCCTGGGTAATATGGACAGAAACCAGATATACAAAATAATGACTCACCCAGTAGTGGTGGTGCATGCCTTTAGTCCCAGCACTCAGGAGGCAGAGCCAGGTGGATGTCTGTGAGTTCGAGGCCAGCCTCCTGAGTTCCAGGACAGGCACCAAAACAGCACAGAGAAAACCTGTCTGGAAAAAAAAACAAAAACAAAATAATGAATCAAGCTGGACTCTATCCAGTAAAAAATTATGGATTAAACAAAGACTTCAAAAATCATTACTTTTAAATTGAAAGCCTGTGCTTTGTACTTACTGGGTAATAGTGGTATGCTAAAAGGTTGGAATACACAAACATACAGCAGCCTTTCACTTGCTAAAGATAACTTAATGAAGAAAACAGAGGCCAGTAATTATTACAGAACACTTGTGACAAAATGTGCACGAGGTTTTATAAAAGTCTGTTCCATATGCCAGGGATCATAGGAATTGATTCCATTAGAAGACACAATCTGAACTTATTTCTAAACAAATAAATTTTTGGGTCTCAAAAGACTTCTTTTAATTGGATCACTCATTGATACAAGAAGGCTTGGTCCATTTTTCTAACCACTTTTCTGTCATTTACCTTATACCTCTGTGATTATAGTAGCTGAAAAGAATATAATGTTCAACAGAAAGATGCAAATAATAAAGAAAGTATTTGTAAGATACAGAACTCTATATAACCTCCAAGTAAAAAATCTAAAGAGAAAAATTACTTTGGAAAATACATGGAATTTCATTTGTAAGGCAAAAATTCTGAGATACAAAAAAAAAAGACTTTGAAATAAAAGTTCAGAAAAAGTAATGAATAAGGCAGAAAACCCTGAAGACACACACTCTTAATTCTAATTGTCCTGAGATAGCTAACCCTTTTAGAATACAGGTGCAATTCCTGGAGACCATAAGTCAACACAACTGCTAATCATAATAATTAAGGATGGAACCACTACTAATATTCCCTGGATTGACATTTAGAATGGCTATGTCTCTAACTACATCAATAAAAGTCAATGGGGGACACACAAAAATGTATAAAACTCAGCCATGACACAGAGCAAGTGTTTTGGGCTGGAAAATCTTTAAAAATGATGCTCAAATTTGAATTTACAAGAAGAATTTGACAAACCTCTGTAGTGAATGGAGAAAAGATAATATGTAAAGGTTGACTAGTGCTTGTTTAACCTTGACCTAGTTTGCCATAAAACTCAGTTTTTAAACCATTTGAAAGTGTACACTGTTCTATGACATTTACAGATGCTTTGTTGCAATGCACAGTTGGGTCAATATCTGGCATTGATAACACCTACAGTTTCAAAGACTAAATCTATGTTCCATATAGAACACCATGAATACTAATCTGACATTTGTTTTCATTTTACAAATAGCTCTTCTAAAAAATATTTAAATGGCTTTCTGTTTCATGACAATGACTGGTGAACTTCAGAGACTCGATGAATTATTTCTTACTAGTCAGTCTCAGGGTTGGTAAGTAATGTTAAAATATTATCAAGGGGAATTTTATAAGATCTTAAAAAATTCTGTATGGAAAAGATGGAGGAAGCAAAGATATATATTTATATTCATATGTATATTCATATACATATATATAATTTGAAAGGCCTTTAAAAATATCTAAGAAGAACTCAATTGTCTGTTTATTGACCTGGACATGAGTGGGAGCAATGAAGGGCAAGGGTCTAGGGAAAGAGAGCAGGAGATCCCAGCTGGATCAAGAACAGAGAGGCAGAACAAGGAATAGGAGACCATGGTAAATGAAGACCACATGAGAAAAGGAAGAAACAAAGTGCTAAAGAGGCCCACAGAAGTCCACAAAGATACCCCCACAAAAAACTGCTGGCAATGGTCGAGAGACAGCCGGGAATGACCTACTCTGGTGATGGGATGGCCAAACACCCTAATAGTTGTGCCAGAAACCCCATCTAAGGACTAAGGAATCTGGATGCAGACATCCACGGCTAGGCCCCGGGTGGAGCACTGGGAGTCTAATTAGCAAGAAAGAGGAGGGTTTATATGAGTGAGAATTGTTGAAACCAAGGTTGGATAAAGCACAGGGACAAATAGCTAAACGAATGGAAATACCTGAACTATGAACCAAAGGCTGAGGAGCCCCCAACTGGATCAGGCCCTCTGAATAGGTGAGACAGATTGGCTTGATCTGTTTGGGAGGCATCTAGGCAGTGGAACCAGGTCCTGGGCTCATTGCATGAGTTAGCTGTTTGAAACCTGGGACTTATACAGGGACGCTTGGCTCAATCTGGGAGGAGGGGACTGGACCTACCTGGACTGAGTCTATCAGGTTGATCTCAGTCCTGGGGGAGGCCTTGCTCTGTAGGAGGTGGGAAAGGGGAGTGGGCTGGGGGGAAGGGGAGGGGGGCAGGAAGGGGGAGAACAAGGGAGTCTGTGGCTGTTATGTAGAACTGAATAGTATTGTAAAATAAAATAAAATAATAATTAAAAAAACAGTAATTTCATCATGTTAGGTGTCTTTGTGCTTCAGAACTAAAACAAAATCTTCCAGAAGCCCATATGTTCCCAAGAAACTACAGAAAGAAACATTTGAGAGGGAAATCAAAATATGCCATGTTTCTTAAATAGGAACTGGAAGAAAATTAATTGCTTTATCATAGGTGAGCTATAGCTCAAAGTAAATATCCACAATTATTTCCAGTGTCATGTACATTTTCTTGTAGAGAGAACAGACTTGACAGGTAAATAAAGGAGATAACAAGATACTTGATTTTGTGGAAGAAAAATGGGCAGAACTGTGGTTTGGAAACATCTTGATAGAGCAGAGCTCAATGAGAAAGCAAGAAACAATAAATTTGCTTCCAATATCTCATGTCCAGGATCATTTCTAAAGAGGAAAATGCTGTGCCTGGGGATATCAGGAACTTGAAAAGACTGTCCAAGTCAGTATGGTCCAGACCATCAGATTAGGGAAAAAAATATTTCCTTGTCACTTAGAAATGAGTTAATTCACAAATAATAGTTTTATGAAAATTGATCCCTGAAAGTCAAAATGCCTTGATAAAGAACAGTTATGTGTAACTCAAAATATGGGAGTAGATATGGCAAATGTAAAAGCATATCCAGCTTCACAGTACATCAGCAAATTTGTATCCAAAAATGAGACACAAATACAATGATTAGTGTTCACGTGTTAAAAATATAATAGGGCCAAATGGCTTCCTTCTCCAGAATCTAACCCAGTGAGAACCCCTGACCCTCCCCATTCAACCCTTCTCCTCAACCCACCTGATCTTCTCTTGGTCCCCCATCCAGTGCATCAACCTAGTCAGGGCACCTGCTGTCTGCAATACAACTTACCTCTAGTTATCTTCCAGGACCAACCCTACATCCACCATTCCTCTGGGTTGTATCCAACAAGGTAGATCTCCGACATCCTTTCCCAAGGTCTAGCCCAATGCGTCTCCCTGATCTCCCCAGTCTATATAATATTCCCATTTAGCCTGGGTCCCACATCCATTGCCTCCACTGCCAGTACTGCAAATGATCTCTAGGTGATAGCCCAACTCTTCCCCAACCCAGAGGCTCCTCACTTGCCACATTTAACCCTTCTACTAAACCATGCCTACTGCTACACTCCAGGCTTGTAAGGCACGTAGTATATAGCAGCCCAGTCTCCTCTGTACACCCAACTTCGTTACACCTAAGCCATTTTCAACCTCTAAGACCACTTCACCCATACATCCTCTCATTTGCCTCAACTTGCTTGGTCCACATCAGACTTAGAACTGATAACAGAAGTCTACATTCCCAGATCCCATCCCAAAATTACCAACAATATGAAATATCAAGTCAACATCTTTACAAAACCCACCGTTCCTGTAGAAATATTTGCCAGTGACTACTACCTAGATGAACCACAGGATACAGAATTTAAAAGAACCAGCATAAACTTCATCAAAGGTTTCAAGGAGTTTAAAGAAGACACAAAGAAACAGTTCAATATATCAAAGAGAAAGAACGTAAGAAGAATAAATGCCAAAGAAAATACAAACATAAGGCTAGTGGAAATGGTGAAAGCAATCCAAGACTTGAGAATGGAATTCAATAAAGAGACAGAAACATTGAAGAGGACTCAAGCAGAAATGAAGATGGAATTGAAGAACTGAGGTGATATTGTGTTCCCCAAAATGCTGTGTACCATAATAAACTTATCAGGGGTCAGAGAACAGAACAGCCACTAAATATAGAGGCCAGGAAATGGTGGCTCACATACCTTTAATCCTATCACTTGGGAGGCAGAGATCCATCCGGATCTCTTGTTTAAGGCCACACTGGAAACAGCCAGGCATGGTGACTCATGCCTTTAATCACAGGAAGTGATGGCAGAAAGCAGAAGGGTATATAAGTCCTGAGGACCAGGAACTAGAGCTGGTTAGGCTTTTAGGCTATTGAGCAGCAATTCAGCTGAGATCCATTTGGATGAGGACTCAGAGGCTTCTAGTCTGAGGAAACAGGATCAGCTGAGGAATTGGCAAGGTAAGGAAGCTGTGGCTTGTTCTGCTTCTCTGATCTTCCAGCATTCACCCCAATATCTAGCTCTGTGTTTGTTTTTGTTAGTAAGACCATTTAAGATTCGTGCTACAAAGAACCCAGCAACTCAACTAAAAAATCCATAGGAAACATTACAGGTAAAATAAATAAAGCAAAGATAGATTATCAGGAGCCAAAACCAAAGGGCCTAGACCAATTAAGCAAGGAGTATAAAAAATTTAAAAAACAACACAGGAATGTAATACACAGTAAATATAGGACACCATAAAATACTAAAGTTTTGCATAATAAACATAGATGAAGAAGAATCCTAAGGCAACAGCATAGACCAGAACTTCAAATTAAATCAATTCCTCAAACTAAGATAGAAATACAAAGAGCTCATAGAATATCACCTTGCCAAGACTAAAGATGAATATAGCCATGTCATATCATAGTTAAAATACAAAGAATACAGAATATAGAAAGTGTATTGAAGGCTGCAAGCAGGATAAAAAAAAACCACAAGTCACATATAAAGGAAAACCTATCAGAAAAGCTATTTCTCAAAGGACACTTTGAAAGCCAGAAAAGACTGAAGCACACTGCATTTCAACTCCTCAAAGACTTTGATGACCAGCCTAGACTAATATGCCTAAAAAAATCCAAAAGTACTGAATGAGAAATAAAAACCTCCTTATATGAACCGTCTAAAAAATTATATCCAAAGAACAAAACAGAAAGAAAATATGGGAATTAATATTTCAGGCTAAAGAGATTTGTGCATAGCAGAGAGACTATAGAAAGAAATATGATGGCCTTATTATTAAAACACAAAGTATCACTGAGAAACCCTTACACACACACACACAAAAAAAAATAAAAAATAAAAAATCCCACCAAAATCAACATCACTATGACCAAAATTAACTCAAATATTTCAATAGTAACTCTAAATAGTGGTGGCCTCAATTCTCTAATCAAAAGAACATGCTGACTGAATAGATCAAGAAATAAAATTCATCTATATAATTTCAAAAAAAATCTTAACTTTATAAACAAGCACCAACTCAGAGTAAAGGGATAAACAAAAGTATGCTAATCAAATCAGGATCCAATCAGGTGTCATTAACCTAATATCTGACTAAATAGACTTCGGACTAAAGTTAATCAGAAGAAATAAATAGAGACATTTCATTCTAATCAAGGGAACAGTTAGCCAATTGGGCACAACTATCCTAAACATATATGCACCAATATCAGGAACATCTAGTCTCATCAAAAATGTACTACTGATTTAAAGACATGAATTAATGGCAATCCATTAATAGCAGTTGATTACAGTACTCTACTTTCCCAAATAAAATCATCTGGAAGGAATCTTGTCTTTGCAAGAGACAGAGAACAAAAAAAGAAAGAAAGAAAAAGGAAAAAGAAAGAAAAAACACAATGAATCAAAACAAAGAGCTTTGGAGCCTAGTCCCAATGGACATATGGTGATATGTTATGTACTCCAATAAAGCTTCCCTGGGGTGATCCAGAGGACAGAGCCAGCCAGCCACTAAATTAGACATAGAGGTCAGGCAGTGGTGGCACACACCTTTAATCCTCTCACTCGGGAGGGAGAAATCTGTATGTATCTCTGAGATTTCAAGGACACACTGGGCTACTTGAGAGAAACAGAACCAGGCAGTGGTGACACACACCTTTAATTCCAGGAAGTAATAGTGCAGGACACAGAAAGGTATATAAGGCATGAGGAAATAGGAACTTGCCTTCTAGAGGCTGAGGGTTTGTAGAGGTAAGGTAGTGGCTGGCTGTTCTGCTTCTCTGATCTTTGAGCTTTCACCCCAATATCTGACTCTGAGTTTTTTAAGACCTTTTAAGATTCGTGTTCCATGGACATATCTACAAAACAACCTCTGTAACTAACTAGTGATAAGATAAAAGGTAGATTATTGAATCCACTCTTTAAAAAAAGGTACAGAAATAATAGGATAAAAGGGTAGATTATTGAATCTACTTTGAAAAAAAAGGAAGGATACACAAGGAGATTAGTTTCAGGATTTTTGTTGAAAAAAGAGGATATAGATAAGAGGTAGATTATTGAACCTACTCTAAAAAGAAGAAAATGATATAGAAATGACAAGATAAAGGGTAGATTACTGAGTCTAATCTGGAAAAAAAGAGAATATAGATATGATAAGATAAAAGGTAGATTATTGAATCTACTCTGAAAAGAAAAAAAAGAATATGGACATGATAAAATAAAAGGTAGATTATTGAATCTACTCTAAAAAGAAGAAAATGATATATAAATGATAAGATAAAGGGAAGATTACTGAGTCTACTCTGGAAAAAAAGAGAATATAGATATGATAAGATAAAAGGTAGATTATTGAATCTACTCTGAAAAGAAAAAAAAAAGAATATGGACATGATAAAATAAAAGGTAGATTATTGAATCTACTTTTAAAAGGCAACTACTAGTTTAAATATTTTACATTGGATTGGATTTTTGTACATTAATAATGAATTTTTTGTTTGAATCTGTCAAATATTAATGGATTTGACACTGTTAATGTAATTCTTGACTGTATATATTGTATATACTTATTGTACTTAGAGCATATAGTTTTTCTTATATTAGTTATAACCTTTTACTGTTTTAGACAAAAAAGGAAATGTAGTGATATATTGTGTCCCCCAATATATTGTGTACCCTAATAAACTTATCTGAGGGTCAGAGGACAGAGCCAGCCACTAGATTAGACATAGAGGCCAGACAGTGGTAGTATATGCCGTTAATCCTAGCATTCCGTAGGCAGAGATCCATCCAGAACTCTGTGAGTTAAAGGCCACACAGGAAACAGCCAGGGAGTGGTGGCACATGCCTTTAATCCTAGTACTGGGAAGCACACATGCCTTTAACCCAGGAAGTGATGGCAGGAAGCAGAAAGGTATATAAGGTGTGACGATCAGGAACTAGAAGCTTTCTAAACAGTTGAACTAAGACCTTTTCAGGTGAGAACTCAGAGGGTTTCAGTCTGAGGAAACAGGAACTTGCTCCATTGAGCTGAGGATTTTCTAGTGGTAAAACATGGCTGGCTTACTCTCTGATCTTTCAGCTTTCACCCCAATACCTGACTCGGGGTTTTTTATTAATAAAACCATTTAAGATTCATGTTACAAACTAAGGTTCAGGGAACATTGTAGAAGAGGGGGTGGAAAGATTGTAAGAGCTAGAGAATCAGGGAGCTTGCTATAAGACTGTATCTCCTAGTAATGTCAGAAGCTACACTCATAAAGTCTCACGCACATAACTGTCTAAACACTAGCTGAACACGAGCAATAACAATAGATGTGCTGAAGCGGGTAGGGAACGCTGCAAGGCCTATACAATTACAAAGAACTAAAGGTAACTAAGGAGTGCTGAGAGTGGGAGAAATAGTCATCCCTAGGGAAGAGCACATCGATTAGTTATCCAATACGAAATGGTCAGCCCTGAAAACGTACATACAGATAACATTATACAGACTGAGCTGGTTATATTTAGGAAATATGTGTATATGTACAAACATACATATGTTTTATATGTGTTACACGTATTATATATAATACATATATATAATATACATACATATATATCAATTAGTGGGAAAAGAGGCAGGATTTGAAGGAGAGAAATGATGGTACATTAGGGAGGGGTTGAAGAGAGGAACGGGAAGGGAAAGATGATGTTATTACATTACAGTCTCAAAAATATATAAAAATAAAATTTATTGTTAACTTTAAAACATCTGTATAATAAATAAAGCAGTATTCTTAACAGATATGTCAGGAAATCAGTCTTCCCACCCATCCCTTTCCAGTCCATAAATTGATATAAATATTATACAGGACAATTTATCAAAGCACTTCAAAATTCTCTCATGAGTATTTTCTTCACCAGATGTTGTAAAAAATCAGTTTAAATATATACAAAGCTATATAGGATAATACAATCATATTATTACAAATAGAGAAAAATGAAAAAGAACCAAAAACCCAAATTTCACAATGATGGTTTGGGAATAATACTAGAGAAATAGGATTAGGAGATTTGTGGTGTTCCAACTGGTCTATAAATTTATTCTAACTTCTCTAGAATGAAAGTTTGTGGACATAAGCAGCAGGTGGTCTGCTATGGAAACAGAGAGAGCAGGAATCCACTATCTAGAGGGCTTTGCTACAGAAGACACAGTGGAAGTGCATCATGTCTAAAATACTTGGTGAGGAAACACAGTTCCAGAAAAAATCTCAAAGACAATTTTTAAATTATTTTATGTTCTAGGTTCCAATTACATGTTCACCAGAATAGTTTTATTATACATTTGTTGTATTTGTACATACATTTTAATGTAATATTTTATTCATTTTTTAGAATTCGATTATTATATTCACTGTATTTGGATGATATTCACACGCACCCACTCTTCCCCTAACTCCTCCTAGATCCACTCCCACCCTCCATTGCCATCATGATTTTATGTCCTCTTTTTGTATTCTTATAGCTCACATTGAGTCCAATTTGTGTTGCCCATATATCCACAGGAGAGGAACCACCCAATAGGGCATGGTTGACCTACCAGGAGCCATACTCTTAAGAAAAACTAGGTCTCCTACTTTAGAAGTCATCTATCAACAGTTCTTCAGCCAGGGCTGAAGTGTTGATTCATCTGAGCTTACTCAAGTCTTGTGTAGGTAACTACAGCTGCTATTAGTACAACGTTGCAGTACCCTAGTCTGGTCCTCCCTGACCTCTGGCTCCTACAATCGTTCTTCTCCTCCTCCGTAATAATTAGAGGAGATTTTGTCACCTGCCATCCCAAGAATTATGGTGTTCTTGATAATTAGAAATGCCTGTCCCTGACATTTATTGCAATGACATTATTTTTTTCTAACCATATCTACTCCATGCCTTTAATGTTATGAAGAATTTTTAAATTTTAGAATACAGTCAGGTGATCAAAAAAAAGTTGCCAAGGTAATTCAGAGTTCTCATCCCTCCTATTCCCCTTGCTGCTCACATGTTTTCACACTACCATAATACATTTGTCACAGCCAGGGGACCAATGTTACTGCATTGCTATTGACCAAACTAATCACTTCATTCATTCTCTGACTTTTTAAAAAGTCTACAAAACATAGAAGATCATTATATGTGTATGTGTGTGTCTCGGTTCATGCATGTGCACCACATTCATGAAGCTGCTGTCAGATGGACCCCTCAAAATGGAGTCACTGACCTCTGTGAGCTGCAGATGTGGATGCTGGGAGCGCAGTCCAGGTCCAGTGTAAGACAAGCAAGTGCTCTCATTGCCGAGCCCTGTCTCTGGTCCTCTGGAAACTTGTTGTTGTTGTTTAATTAAGAAAAAGTTCTCAAGAATGTCAGGAGGCAAAAGACAGGAGTAAAGCAGAATTTGAGTCAAGAGAAAAACATTACTCTGAACTTTTTTTTATTCAGATAAGTTATTAACAAAAGATCAGAAGTTTTATGATTTAGCTAAGAAGAATCAATGAGAAATTAGGTCCTTATCTTCTATTATTTGTGGTAGAGTAATTGCTAACATGTCCATGCAGAATGATTTGATGATGTCTCTCAACATTACAAAGGCATAAAACCCCTCATCTGTGATCTTGTCCCTTAATTTCTCTACATGAAAAATTATGAGCACAAGATTATTACCTTTCTACTAATAAAAGAATTCATGCAATCACTAAATTAACTGTAAATAAATGAAAATCCATCCTAACAGAATCAGTAATAAAAAGAAATGATGTTCCTATGAAAGTTTAGACTTTTTTTATCAGAAATATGTATTCCCTACTACACTCATCCTCTACGAGCATAATGTACTTCTTTCTATCCCACTAATGACCCAATTTTAAGAGTTGCCTTGCTAATAAGATGTAAACAGGTATAAACAGAAGGGCAAAAATAGCTTTTAAAACTACAGGGTGTTTTTAGAAAAATAATACTTCAGATTCTTTTAGTTCTAGGGGCTTAGGTGACAACCACTACGAATTTAAAAAAATAGAAAAGCCTCATGCCCCAGTTCACAGGACCAGACATTTACAACTAACACTGCTTCTTTCTGAGAACTGAGAAGCAGATCTAGTGCGCTCCCTTCCCTAAGAGCCTGGTGTTTTGCTGATAATTCTTGGTATTCCTTGGCTCATAGAATCTGGGCCTTTGCCTTTGCTCTCTCTCAGTGTCCTCCCAGTGTATGTCTTTATATCTCAATATAACTTCTGTGTGAGGCAGTGGTCACATTCTGCTTTAATCCCTTAATATGTCACTGTCACTGTCATCTAAGCCACTTATGTCTTCAATGACCATGTTTCTAAATAATGTCATGCTCTCAGGTACTAGAGGTTGGAAGTCTTCCAAACTGTCAATTTCAAAGGGGTAGAGGACAAAATTCAACTCCTTTCACAAATAAGTGAAGGCAGGCAATTAATTAAATATGACTTTTATAAAATTTATACCCATGCTTTTGAATATTGATATATTTTCTTTAATTACTTTAATTTAAATACATGTAACTAGATATATTTTATTGATTATAGATCATTCAAAATACAAAAGCAACAATCATATAGCAAAATCAATTGTATACTTAATATGAAAGACAACTTTTAACTTTCATAAGAAAATATAAATAAATTTCTCTCTGGACTCAGAAAAGGAAAACATTTCTTAAACATGATACAAGCTATATGAAAAACCAAGTTACCCTACTAAGATTAAGAAGTAATAGTCAGCCAGGCAGTGGTGGTGCACGCCTTCAATCCCAGCACTTGGGGGGAAGCAGAGCCAGGAGGATCTCTGAGTTTGAGGCCAGCCTGGACTACCAAGTGAGTTCCAAAGCTACACAGAGAAACCTTATATCAAAAAGCAAAAAACAAAAAACAAAAAAGAAGTGATATTCACAAAAAGGCAGCAAGAAAATGAAAGAATAACCTTAAGTCTTAAAAAGAATCTGTAATCAAAGTGCTATAGTTATACAAAAAAGATCTTGCAAGTAGCCAAATAAAACAATGAGCAGAGACATAAGTTCTACTCAACTGATAGAAGTTATTAAGTATATTAAAAGTTATTCAATGTATTTTATAATCAAGAAGTGCAAATTATGACAATTAAGTTCTTATTTTATACAAGCAATTTGGCAAAATGTGGCAGGTCCACATGTTTGTAAAGACTAAAGCCAATATAAACATTTGCATACTAGATGAGTGTATAAATATTTTACACTTTAGTAGTCCTCTCCCTTCAGTATATATGCCATAGCAATTGTCTTTACTAAGTAATTAGGAACATGCAAGGATCTTTATAGAATTTAAATAAAAATTCAAACAATTATAAATGGATGCTTATACCAATTACAGCAATTCATACAGTCTAAAAAAAAATAAAAAAAAGAACCCTAAGAGTCTCCAACAATATATGCAACCAATATAAAGCAAAATTCTGTTAATGGAAGTCAGAGTATATGAAAGAAAGTACATCTAATGTTGTTCCATTTGCAAGTGTCTAAATAAGAAATTTAAGTCATATAGGGATGTACAACTTATAAACAGTGGTAGAAAAGTAGAACATTTTTTAAAGTTCACCTACTTATACATAATCAATTATAGAGGAAAATGAACAAGCAGGAAGTAAATATTGAAAGGCTTACTAAGAGACTGCTCTCCCAAAATACACTCTGAAATCTTTGCAACTTTTCAGAAAAATAGTCGCAAAAGGTGGTCCCTGAAAAAAAAAATCACCTGAGACCATCCCATGGGTGTGAAGTTGAGATTTATTTTATATCTTTGATTTTTATGTAGTATGTTTATGTTTTCTTTGGTATCTCAAGTAACTCAATACGATTTGTTCACATAAATCATCATGAATAAATACTGTGTTCTGAATCTCTTTAAGAAGCAGCAGAGGGTGTGGATCTGGGTGGGAGGGGAGAGGGGAATAAAAGGGAGGAGATGGTGGATTGTAATCAGGATATATTATAATTATATGATGAAAAATCTATTTTCAACAAAAGAAAAAAGAAGCAAATGATGGATTTGATTTTTCTCATGTTACCTTGGTCAGCATATCTGATGAATCATTGTACATTCTTCTTATTAAAAATTAAGCCTCAAAATATCATCTGCATTCCTTAAAAATTCATTTGAACCTGGTCCACAGTCACTCCCTAGCCTCACACTGGAAATTTTATTCAAATCCCTACAAAGAAAATGATGGTTTTGATATATGTCAAGAAGTGTTTTAAATAAAATTGTGAAATAAAATATTTAAATGAAATAAAACAGAGACTTTTTTTTGAAGGAATGGGGTTATTCTGTTCTAGGGATTCATGAGTTTGAAATACATAAAGCAGCCTGGCAGGACTTGACAGGAATTAACACTGTTGTCTTGAGGCATAATTCCTTCTAGAAAATTGAATTTTTGCCCTTTAGACCTCTAACAGAATGAATTAGGTCTGCTCATATTATGGAGAGCAATCTCCTTTACTTAAAATCAACTGATCAGAGATGTTAACCATGTCTTCAAAATACCTTCATGGCAATACTAGATTAGTGCCAGATTAAATCATAGGGTAGGATGTCCTTTTCAAATGGACAGATAGCAGCCTTCACAGCAGGACTTACAACCACCTACATCTTATTTTATTAGCCAGAATCCAGGCATAGCCTAAAAGGAAAAAAAGGGGAAACATGAGAGAGAAGAAAAGAGAAAAGGAGGAAAGGGAGGAAAGGAAGAGATGGGAAAATGGGGAAGGGAGGCAGACTGATCTCAATAACCCATGAATCTTGATATTGTACTGATATATGTATTTTCCCCTAAAGGCCTGTGCACACTAGCATGTGCTGTATCACTAAAGCTATATTCCCAGCCTTCAATGTTTTAAGCAATATAGATTGATTACCAAATTGTTCTAACAGTACAAATTATGGCTGAAGAAAATGGCTCAGTGAGTACAGCACTTCCTGTGCAAAAAGGAAAACAGTTCAGACCACCCAGCCCTCAGGTGAAAAACTAGGTGTGGCTGGGAAATTAACCCCAGCACTATGAGGTTATTAAAAAACATCCCAAGGGCTGAAAAAAACTAGCAGGTTCCAGGTTTAGTGGGAGATCTTGTCTGTCTCAAGGAAATAACACAGAGAGTGATGGAGTAGGACACCTGAGTCCTCTTTTGATAAATGTTTTATATATTATATATCTATCATTATATATATATATGTATATATATACATATATATAATCATATGTGTGTTATCATAAATAGACCACCAAAAAAGTATAAGATGATAGATCTCTGTCTCTTAGTAGCTATCCTTAGTGTATTTTTGATCAAAATTATTGAAAATTTTCATTCCTGTAAACAAGAAAAACTCAAGTGCATCCCAGATTCTAGAGACCATTGTTACTGCTCCCTGATGAGTGCATTAGTCTCTACTGATGCATCCTCTTCTCCAGTAGTACTCAGACTGAGGTCGTGGGCTCAGGTAGGAGGAATTAAGCTGTCTGAGCATAACTGAAGACAGTTTGACTCCAACATAACAAAATTTAAAGCCAAATGACAAGGACACATTTTTGGAAGAGAATGACAGCCTCTAAGAATTTAACATCTCCATTCTTCCCAAATTTGTCCTTACCTCAAACCAAATGAAAAAGTTCCCTGCAATTGGCTAAAGTACTGTATTCTGTTTCTAATTTTATGATATCTTAATTATTCCAGAGACTGAACTCAAGTATCTCTCAGCATTTTCATCTCATCTAATCTTTCTCCCAGGGATGTCACCCTTGTTAGCACACCACCTTACTTAATAGCTTTCACTTCAGTAAATCTGGTGGACAAAATATATTTTTAAAAATAGGTTCCCTTACTAAATTTGGATCAGACAGCCACTTTCTTGGCAAAATATACAGTCAGCAGTTTGATAATTATAAAGATTTTACTACCTTGAATCTCATCTATTGATAGCTTAAGCCAAGTAGCTTCTGAGCTAAAAATTGTACAAATGTAGGGCATACATACAAGTGAGGCCAAATCTATAATGGTCTCAGTTGATCTGGCCAAGTCCTTGGTACAAGCATCCTAATAAAAAGAGAGGTCACTGTGACCTGTCATATCTATGTGCTTCTGGAAATAACAGGACCTCTGCGACCTGTTATGACCCTCAAAAAGACAAACTGGTACAACTATCACTTATACAGGTTTTAAGATCATTAGACTATGCTTCTCTTTTGGTTTCCCCAGCCCCAACATCATCTTATCCCTGATTTCTGACACAGTTATTTATGTATTTAGATCTACATTCAATGCTTAATTATACACTAAACTTAGACTTATGGATACTTTTTTTGCTGGCTTAACAAAATCAACCAAATAGTTGAACATTCTCCAAGTTTTAAAGAAGTACCCTCTTGCACCTTATAAATTCTTAGTTATAAACTTAGAGGCACTTGCTTTCCAAGGACCTGCTCTTACAAATATGTTGGTGATGTCCTATTATATTCTCTGAGCATCTTATAAAATTAACTACCTTCACTTGAGAATAGCTTTACTATAAATGAAGCTCAAAGCATCTAAGAATAAACTCCAACTTTATCAGACTTAAGTGCATTGTGTAGGCTTTAATAGCAGACAAAATGGAAAGTCTCATTCCCCTTATAGTCTAGAAGCTATTCATGACTTCACCTAACTAATTACTAAATGGATTTCTTGGTCTCCTAGGATAATGTAAATATTGGATTACTAACTTTTCTGATGTAATGACTGCAGACTCACCTGTGTCTTTTTCTTGAGTAGACACTAGACTGCTGTATATAACTGAAAGGCCTTTAAAAGCCTCTTGTCTGGGCTTCTCAATCACTGTAAGCATTTCTATCCATTTAGATATGGAAGATTGCATTTAAAATGTTGGCTCCAAAGACATCACTGGTCATGTATTTTCTTTGTCCCCAGAGAAATATCTTGCTCTCTTTATTCATATACAGTGACTGCACCACAGTTACCTAAGGTCTCCCCTGACTTGATTTAAAAATAACTCTTTGATCTCAGTATTCTTCTGGCTACTCATACTTCACTCCTGACTAAAAATACAATTTTTCTCCTGCAGTGACCTCCTACTTAGAAACCTAAGAAGGGGGCTATTAACCCAGACATGTGATCTATTCTACTCAGTCATGCTCAATTCCATCCCTTGCCTGAAGTCAAATGTGCACAGTTGCTGAAAATGTAGCCTTACTTAGGCCTTCTGGGCAGTGGGAAATGGAAGAAAATGTGTTTGGACAGTGGATAGGCTTTGGGGTGGTTCATGATTTTTCTATGCCTTGAAGATAAGTAATTTTTAAAGGCATATGGTATTCCGTATATGACAGTCACATGCAGCCCCTCTTCTCCATATCTCACAGTGGACTAAATTCTAGTTACTCATTCATCAACTCACCCTTCTCTCCATTCCAATCTTTCACATTCAAATGAAGCTTAATCACTTCCAAGTTTACTTTATACACTCAAGATTACCATCAACAAATAACTCGATGTGATTTTTTTTTTTAATGAACAAAAATGACAAGAATCCCTGTGGAACCCACAACCTTGAACTTTGGTATACTGGAAATGTCTGTAAAATTTCTCTTCAAGTCCACCACAGGAGACTTCATGAGGGACTGTTAGGCACTCATACTGCAATAAAACACCATCAACCATAATCTTGTGCAACCGTGTAACTAAACAGACTATGTGTGTGTGATGGGCAACAAAATAAATCTTTAGAAATTTTGAAGAACTGAAATTAATCATTAGTTTCAATGCCTCTGAAATAAATAGCAAATCAAAAACTTAGAACATCTACATAACCATTAACAGATAGATCAAAGAAGAAACCATGACTGAAAGTAAAACAGTTTTTTTAATACCCCAAATTTTGAAATGTGACTAAAACTTGGATTTTAAGAGAAAAAATATATTTTAAGCCAAAGCTTTGAAATTTTAGATCAAATAGATAATTTTACAAAGAGGAAGTTGCCACCCTGCTTCAAGAAGAAAGAAAGTGAAAGGTATTTCTACTGCCCTTAGGCAACCTCTTTCTAACCATGTTCTGTCAAACATTTAAGGACAAGTAATTTCTATCCTACAAAAGCTCCCCCCAGAGACTGAAATATGATGAAATGTGGCATACTTCACTATGAAGCCTTACTTCATTTTTATAATGAACCTGTAAGCACAATGCTGAAAAAGAAATTTTCAATTCATTTTAATGCACAAATGTATACATATACACAATCACTAAGGAAAAATCTGTCAAAAGTAGCACAAAATGGCAAAAAGATAATACAGCAGAACCAATTTCACTCTTCACAGAAATCCAAGGTTAAGGTAGCATTAGAAAACAGCTTTTGTCATTTGCCACATCAGTTCATTAAAAATTAGGTCATGCCAAGAGTGACTGGATGCAGGAAAAAGTAATAGACAAGATTCTACATTCATTAATTATATCATCTAAAAGTCTTTTTGTATAGCAATGTATGAATGCAAGTTCATTGGTAAAAATGTACCACCTTCCCAGAATGCTGAGTGTAAGGCAAGTGATATATATTGCACTATGTCCCAGCTAAATTATGTGCCTTATTCACAATGCACTGGTAATTCAAAGATCAAGCCTTTGGGGGAAAATTCATTACATGAGGATATGTGAGATCCTCAAGATGGGATTAGTGTCTCTACAAGAAAAGGCCAAGTGTCCCCTCCCCTTCTCATTCTTTCTCTCTGCCTTGTGAGGATACAATGAGAAGTTGCTATTTGATAGTCAAGCCTGACCAATCATCAAATTTTCTACCACCTCAGCCTCTAAATCAGCCATCACCTGGACCATAGACAGCTCAGCCTCCAAAGCTCTAGGGAATAACTGTATTACTGCACTGTCTCATGTCTAAGCCACATAGCTTATTTTATTTTGTTACAGTGACCAGATATGACTAAGACAAGGCTAAGAGTATGGTTAGGAGACTATATATATATATATAATCTTAAAACTGCTATAAAAATAAAATCAATGTAAAAAAGACCTAGCAAACTGGAAAGGAAGAACAATTTCCTTAACCTTAATATAAAAGATATTTTTGAGAAACTGGCAAGATAACCCAGCAGGTAAAACCCCAGAAGCTGCATGGTAAATAAAGAAAACCAACTTCAATGGATTTCCTATAACCATTGAATACACACTGCGGCATGTGCTATCCAACTCCAAACACACAAAATAAATAAATGAGAATTTTATTTAACATAAGATATCTATAGAAGTAAATGTTTCTCATACCTAATGACAAAATATTGGCATTCTTTTTCAAAGTCATACCCAACATTGTTCTACTGACATTTCTAGACAATTAGTAAGAAAAGAAAAATGAAGGCCGGGCGGTGGTGGCGCACGCCTTTAATCCCAGCACTCGGGAGGCAGAGCCAGGTGGATCTCTGTGAGTTCGAGGCCAGCCTGGGCTACCAAGTGAGTTCCAGGAAAGGCACAAAGCTACACAGAGAAACCTTGTCTCGAAAAACCAAAAAAAAAGAAAAATGAATAAAATTTATCCAAGTTGAAATTGGAAAAACTTTTATTATTCGCAGATAAGATTTTTGTGTGAAGAAATGTTTAATACTATTTTTTAGATATGTATTTTATAAGGTTGATGGATTCTAAACTAATACAAAATAATCAATAGTATTTGCATTTAAACAACAAACAGTAATTCTACTATAATTTAAAAGAACATAAATATAAGATGTCTAAATAAAAAGATGATCCTATAAAGTTGTAACATTTCAATGTTTTACAGAAAATGATTGGAGTGCTTACTAATTAGAAAGAGACTATGGATGAAGCAGAAAGCATACTAATGTAATAATGCCAAATTTCTCCTGCTGGTCCCAGGAATCCATGAAGCCTACTCAAAACCTTATCAAATTTTGTTATCCTCATTGTCTATGTAATGTGATAGTGTCACTTTGGAAAGCAATTTAAGGACAATATATCATATAAATCACTAATTCTGTTTATTAGAGTGTCCTTGAAAAAATACTCTATATCACCTTATACATGTGAGTCTAGAATACGTGTTCAAGCATTTCTGCTCCCCATAGCAGGAATTTTTCATATTGATTTTCTATTGCTGCTGTAACCATTTACCATATATTATGGTGGCTAGAAACAACACAAGTTTAATTAATAGAATTTCGTTAAAAGTCTGACAGGAATATCAATTGTGTGTGCTTATACTCAGCTCCTGAACTCAAGCTGGAAGGATTATTCTTCAAAGAAAAGTAAGAGACTCAATTAGGTATTTCTAGAAAAACTTTCTTCATTCTAGGTTCTTAAGCTTAATTAGAACTGTGAAGTTCAAAAAATTCAATTTTTTTATGTAAGATATCATATTCATAGGTTTGGGGCATCTTAAGGGGACCATTATTCTCCTTACTACAAGTGAAATAAACAAATCAATGTGCTATTCTATGACAATTTAGAAAAAACTGAATATATTTTCCAGAATACATTATTTATTCTTATCACCATCATCATCATTATCATCATCATTTTTTATTATTGTTATTATTGGTGGTGGTGGAATGTGTTTGTGTGATCAAAAAGGCCAGAAGAGGTCGTGGAATAGCCTTGAGTTAGAGGCAGGCTGTTGTAAGCTGCTCAATGTAGATACTGGGAAATAAACCTTGGACATTTGGAAGACCAGCAAGTACTTTTAACCACAGAGCCATCCCTCCAGCCATCTAAAATTCACTAACTGAGTTGGCTGAAGTAGAAGAAGCAAAGATCTGCATGGAATTTGGAAAAGGAAGCAAAGCAGTTTCTACCATTACCAGGAGGTTGATCATCATGGTTAACTAAGAGATAAAAGCTACAGAAGAACCCAAGGTACCCCAACTCCTCCACACACACTCTTCCACTCTGTGTCAAGTTTGTCTTCTCATTTGCTGTTCAGTGCTGGATCTAGGTCTACCATCAAATGTTTGATTTGTCCCTCCTATGTAAACCTCTACACAAGCTTTCTCTTTGTGGATTTACCTTGGCTACTGGACATGTAGTGACTTTCACTTCGTTTGCAAGCTTTGAATTGCTACTCATGCTCCTTTCTCAAGATGCACCTGCTTAGTCCTTGAACTCTCTTCAATAACTTCTGTCTTTCAGATACCCCTACTTTTATGTAAAGTCAATTATTACTAAAAAAAAAAAAACTTTTGTGTTCATGATACACATAGTAATATACTTCCCTAAATGAACCCTTGATGGGTGTATTCCATAAAATCTACACAGAAAATTACATAGTGGCATATTCTCTACATTCATCATATCATAGGAGAGCCAGTAGAATATACAGGTATTAATTTCAGTAAATGAAATGCACACTTGTTGCCTTGAGTCTGTTACAATTCTTTAGTCTTATGCAGAGTAAAACTTCTTCACCTGTCTCTTGGTAATCCCTTGACACACACCATTGGAAGATTAATGGTAGACTCTGGCCCTGGCTACCATATCTCAATCTAAGGAGACAAATTCTCTGTCTGGCACTATTTTCTTTACCCCCAAGAGGAAAGAAAGAAATGCACCTCAGTAGGTTTTATGCCAAGCTTTCTCTGGGAACACAAAGTCGTGTCACTGTTGTGTTTCTCATTCATTGAGCTCTGTCTAGTGTCTGGCAGTGTGCTAGAAACCATTCATTTAATCCTCACAGAAAAATCTAACAGAACACTAACCTGACTCTACTTTACATGTGTGACTTGTGCTTTAAGAGTTTAAGTTGGCCGGGCGGTGGTGGCACACGCCTTTAATCCCAGCACTTGGGAGGCAGAGGCAGACAGATCTTTGTGAGTTCAAGGCCAGCCTGGGCTACCAGGTGAGTTCCAGGAAAAGGCTCAAAGCTACACAGGGAAACCCTGTCTTGAAAAACCAAAAAAAAAAAAAAAAGTTTAAGTAACTTCCTACAATCCACATGTGAGTTGGGATCTGGGCAGGAAGGAAGCCCAGTTCTTACAGAACCTGATGCCTGCCTGCATCAAGCTACCATGGGATCCATGAAGACCACATGAGAAAAGGAAGAAATAAAGTGCTAAAGAGACCCACAGAAATCCACAAAGATACCCCCACAAAAGACCGCTGGCAATGGCCGAAAGACAGCCTACTCTGGTGATTGGTTGGCCAAACACCCTAATAGTTGTGCCAGAAACCCCATCCAAGGACTGAGGAATCTGGATGCAGACATCCACGGCTAGGCCCCAGGTGGAGCGCCGGGAGTCCAATTAGCAAGAAAGAGGAGGGTTTATATGAGCGAGAATTGTTGAAACCAAGGTTGGATAAAGCACAGGGACAAATAGCCAAACGAATGGAAACACATGAACTATGAACCAAAGGCTGAGGGACCCCCAACTGGATCAGGCCCTCTGAATAGGTGAGACAGTTGATTGACTTGATCTGTTTGGGAGGCATCTAGGCAGCGGTATCAGGTCCTGGGCTCATTGCATGAGTTAGGTGTTTGAAACCTGGGACTTATGCATGGATGCTTGGCTCAATCTGGGAGGATGGGACTGGACCTGCCTGGACTGAGTCTACCAGGTCGATCTCAGTCCTCAGGGGAGGCCTTGCTCTGGAGGAGGTGAGAATGGGGGGTGGGCTGGGAGGAAGGGGAGGGGGACAGGAAGGGGGAGAACAAGGGAATCTGTGGCTGTTATGTAGAACTGAATAGTATTGTAAAATAAAAAAAAAACTTTCAGGACAACATCCAGAAAAAAAAAAATGGGATCCAAAATTGAAAACAAAACAGAACAAATCAATAGCATCCACAAAACATATTTAAGAAAAGTATTGTGTTCTATGGCACCTGGCATTTCCTGTTTGGGCAACAATTAACATTCCTATTCAGTTCAAACAATCCAGCTCCTACCCTGGTGAACAAATTCATGAAAGGGTAAGACAGATCATGGAGATCATGGAGGGTCAAACACAGTAAAATTAGGGTCCCAATTCTCAGCAGATTGAGCCTCAAGCTCTAGAGCCAGGTGGATCTGAATTTACATCAGAACTCCACAAATTAATAAAGAAGAAAAGAACTTTGATATCTCTGATAATCCTATTATGACAACTGTAACATATGAACTAAACTGATTTAAAATATAAAATTATATGATTTAAATATTTTATTATTACTTAAACAGGAAAAGCAATGTTTCCTGAATAATGTATCTACTTTTTATTTTGCACTTTCAATTCTCTATATTCTTGCACCAAAATTGATTTTTGTAATTCAGCTCAACTTACCTTCCTAAAGAAGTTAAGATTTGAAGCCAGGTATGGTAGTGTACACCTGTAATCCCAGCACTCAGGAAGCAGAGGCAAGAGGTTCTCAAGTTCAAAGCTAGCCTTGGTTATGAAGGGAATACAAGGATAGCTTGAGCTACATAGCAAGACTCTAACCCTAATTGCTATGGTATAGCTCAGTAGAGAATTCTTACCTACCATGATCAGTCTCAAGATTCAACTCTTGTTGCAGAAGAAAAAATTAAGTTGAAAAAAACTTTAAATCCGCACTGGATATAATTACGGAATTCAATTTATTATTTGGCTGCAATAAAAGGCTCGAGGAAAACAACTTCAGGATCAGCATTAGTGTCAGTTCTTAGATGATAATGGGACATGGTAAGCAAAAGAATGAAAAGTTTAGTCAAGGCTGTGCTAAAGCAAAAACCACAAAATTTCATTAAACTACAGGCTAATTATGCCCAGGTAATTTGGACAGACCACATAAAAATAAATCTAAAATTACATGTGTTTGGGTGAAAGGGGTATTAGCCATGATGTCAAGCTGAATATAATGCACCATGTCTCTTCAATAGCATCAGAGAAGGTAACTGGCAGGGATCCAAGGATGAAGTAACTATTCAGACAGGCAGGCTAGGTGTACAGAAACCTCTGCCATTTCCATGAAGGAATCACGTTAGAGCAGAGGGTAAGCAGAACCTTCTGTGATATACACAAGCTCTGCTCATGGCCTCACATTTCATTGCTTAGGGTATTTGTTATGCTAAATTACATCTAAGCTCATTTTTTCTGGTAGGACCTGTGGGTTTTACAGTGAGCTAAAATAATAATGCCAAGAGCTTCTAAAAGGGAAGTATTACCATTTTAGAGATGTCCCAAACTTGAATATAAAAATTCCTATCATTGCAAAGTTTTCTGAGAGAAACTGAATCTAAATATTGAAACTTTCTATAAATTAAAGTGCAAACCTGAAGTCCCAAAGCCCAAACTCAATATAGTTTGCCTTTGTGAATTATCATTTAATCACAATATAGCACCCTAACTAGCTGACTCCATCTGGCCTCATAGAGTAGAGGCAGTGTTCTTTAATATGCAGAAGCCCTGGCTTGCTCACAGGAATCAACGCTGTCCTTTAGTAATTATTGCTGAATTATTTAACAATAAGTTTCTCTTGAGCATTACTATAAAGAATTTGAAGTACTGTGTATCAACTCACAATATGTTTATAGCCCTGTCCTTATATCATTCAACTATATAAGCCAAGCTAATTCATTATTAGAAGTAGGTAGAAATGTAGTTGGAATCAGTTTACACTATTCCTTTTTTTTTAATCTAGTGCTATGATCGTGAACCCAAATGGAAGACCTAACCTGTATTTCAATTATAATTAACCTGTTTGCCTTATATGTGAAGAGTTAGCCTTTCACCAGCAGATCAATTTATTCTCTAAGAAAGTGGTACTGGAAATATTACTATATTTTCTCAATCTGTAGGAAACTTACAATGTCATTAGTTTCTTCTCACTAGTCTCATTCTCATTCTAATTTGAAAGGCGTGTCTTTTTCCACCAGATATGCTCCAAACCAGTACTGAGTTTAGGAGGAACAGCATCTCTCTGGAAAGCAGACCATTCCACTGTGGGGAAGCATTTCCAATCTTATGTCACAGTGGCTGTATGTAACTCTTCTCATAAAATCCCATAGGATTATCTCAACTGCTTCTCAAAGAATTTGTTTTCTCAAGCAATTATTCCTGTGACAGGCTGTGACACACTGGTACAAAGTATGGGCATGTATTGAGTACCTATATTTCAAGCAAACCACAGTCTGGAATATTTATTTCAATGAATAAGAACAGCCATTTTGTTGGAAAGACAGAAGGCATAGATGGGTTTGTTTGTTTGTTTGGTTGGTTGGTTTGTTGGTTGGTTTGTTGGTTTTAATTAATTTTGGGAGGATGCTACAGGGGTGAGCAGTGAAAATGGAGGGACTGGGAGGTTAGGGGGATTGGGGTAAGTGATGTGAAATTCCCAATGAATCAATAACAAATTGTGTTTTTTTAAATAAAAGGATCCATTATAATATTCAATATATGGAATGGCAAAGAAAATGTTGTGATACACTAAAGCTAATGTAGAGCCAAAAAGAGAATGCCAGATGAGGCAGGCAGTATTTAATCCCATGGCTAAGCATTGTGAATACAAACAAGATTACTTCCTTTAACCTTCCATCCCATAGGGCTGTTTGAATCTGTCAATCTCCTTATACCTATCCAGGCTTGTCACTATCAACTTCTATACTGAATTTTACCAAATCTCACAGACCTCATAGAAATCAACTGCCCTACAAGTAAAAATAGTATGTGCTATTCTACAGTGTCGCCACTGCTTCAAACTTACAGGATTATTGGGAGAGGGAGAATAGAACACAGTGCTAATCACAAAATAAAGCAATTAAAAGCATCGTCTGAGAAAAGTGAGGCATATATAGTATCCTAGTCATTGAGAAACAACCCAACAGTCAGAAAAATACTCCTTTTAGGTTAAAATGAAGCCAAGCATGGTGGTGCACACCTGGAATACCAACACTTGAGAGATGGAAGCAGGAAGATCAGGAGTTTAAGGTCAGTCGTGGTTAAATGAGGCCATATCACAGGAAATGGGAATAAAAGCCTGTCCAATGGTATCTTGACAATTGTCATTTACCCACAGCAAGGATGGGGTCCCAGAGGATGAATTGGGGCTCCACAAGTGTGGGTAAATTCAATGGCCCAAGGGGGCAAGATTACAACTTTATAAGATAATGTTGACAATGGAAAGTCATATCGTTAACTTTTACTTCTCAACATGTCATGAAATATTTGTTTCCTTTTGACTGAACAAACACACTTAGATTTCCCTTCTTCATTGCTAACACCTCCTCAGTTGCCTTTGTTAGCTCCACCTCACCTGTCAGATTTTATTGTTACATTTTGCCCCAGAAGACTCTTCTTAATGCCATCCTCATCATAGGTGTTTCTTCCCCTTGAATGATTTTAGACAATATTTATGTTGGTGATCTTCCAGGTTATACCTGAAGACTTGTCAATTTGTCTTGGCTACAGACTTGTAGACTGCTTGCCATGTCCGCTCATTCTAACACCACCAAGACAGCACAATTTCTACCCAGAGAAGCATGCTTCTCCTCCAATGTTTCCATCTGTGAACTGCACACAGCTCATACAATTTTCCAACCTCAAAATGATGATGAATCTTCCCTTTCCTTCATTCCCATACCCAACAACCAACCCATCTGTAGCTCTACCTGCTTCTATTTCAAGTGTAAATACTTTGTGGGATCATTGTGACATTTGCTATTGTTGTCCCTGTAGTCATATTCCTCATCTCTCCTTGGAAATTTTCATTAACGTCTGATGAACCAGTGGAGAACCATATCACCCATGGGTCCTCTGCAGCACTTCTCTGAACTTTGGTCACTAGTTTCTGCATTTCCTAAGCTCACTATTTTATTATAATCACAAGGCAACCCCTTCCAAAACACTGAACAATCTGGCACTGACCCACATCAGCAGCCCAATCACCTCTGTATTCACTATAGTCTGTCCTTCCTTTTTTTCTGCCCTTCAACAGACAAACAATTCCATTTCTAAGACTTTCGGTCTTGCTGCTGCTTCTGTTAGGGATGCTGTTTCCCAGGGTTGTGTCTGTTTGTTACACAATCAATTGATACTACACACTACTTCTCTCTCTCTCTCTCTCTCTCTCTCTCTCTCTCTCTCTCTCTCTCTCTCTCTCACACACACACACACACACACACACACACACACACACACACACAAGTCTGGGCCGTTGTAACCTATATGCAAAGGTCCTGAATTATTCAGTGCTTCAAATGGTACCAGGAAACGAGTAAGTACACATTAAATATTTCTGAACTTACAAATCTTGAAAATATCTGTCATATTTTATGTTCAAAACCAGTTTCAATTCTGATGTTTTTCTTTGTTCCCCATTTTATTTATCATCCAATTCCAGAAAAGTGATATGATTTATTTCAACAGTCTTTAAAATAGCTACATTGAAAGCCTAATTATATCTATACATTGGAAAATTTATTACATGTTTATATATACTATATTTAAAAATACCCATGCATTTTTGGCTCTTTCTGTCTGTAACAGCTAGCTTTGGTGGTCAACTTGAGAAGATTGAGAATTCTAGAAGTATCCGTCTTATTAAATAAGAAACACAGAGCCAATGTAAAGATAAAAGCCCAAGAAGTCAGAGCTAAGAGCCTTACCCTTCCTGCTTTAGTGATACTCTTCAGCCAAGAGAGACCTACTTCCTGTGTGTTTGTCTTTATATAGACTTTCTGTTCTGTCTTCTCATTGGTTGTAAACCCAACCACATGACTGCCTTATCACTGCCTGTCTGTGCAGACCTCTAGGTCTTCTATGGTTGGTATTGAGATTAAAGGCATGTGTCTCCAATGCTGGCTGTATCCTTGACCACACAGAGATCTACCTAGCTCTGCTTACCAAGTGCTGGGATTAAAGGTGTGCACAACGAATGCCTAGCACTGCTATGGTTTACTATTAGCTCTGACCTCCAGGCAACTTTATTAACATACAAATAAAATCACAATTCAGTACAAAAAAATTACCATATCACCCATGAGACAAGTCTTTTGGCATACCTGTGAGGGCTTTTCTTGATTAGGTTAATTGAAATAGGAAGATTCACCCTAAATGTGGACAGTAGTTTAGATTTAGGAGGTCTTAGGAAACAGCTTTACCTTCAAGTCTTGCTGGTTCAGTTCATTTAAAATGCTGTTGATGCCATCCTTTGCTGATATCAAAACACAAATATATTCAGATGTTTATTGAAGACCAGTGGCTCTCCAGGTATCCTTCAAGATTTCAGCATCAGATTGGCACTGCTAAGCTATTGTAGCCTTGTAGAATGAGCATCTACCAAGTTCTCAACCTCTTCAGTATAAGGACAGCCATTGGTATGCTACCCAGACTGTATTTTATAAATCAATCTAAAAACATCACTTTTAATAATTCATTCTATCAGTTCTGTTCCTCTGTCAGGATTCCCTGACAAATGTCCTCCAGATCTTCTTTTCTAAAAAGGATTCTTTGTTCTCTTGTTTCAAGCATCACTATATCCTACTCTTGCCTTCTATACTATTCCTAATTTCTAACATCTGGGAGCTACAGAAAATAAGAAAACAAGTGATACATGATTGTAATCTCATCACTCAGGAGGCAAAGGCAAAAGGATCTCAAGTTCAAGGCCAGTCTGGATAATGTAGTGAGTTCCAGCTGGCCTGGTCCATGTATCAAAACCTTGTTTCATGTGCAATGACAAAGGAGAACAAATGGGAAAGGAACTTTATTAATTGTTATGCACCCACATCAGTCCATTCCCCACCTTAGCACAGAAGGCTAAGAGTTACACTGGCGACTTCCCTTTAGGATCAGAGGTGAATGTCCGGGCTTAGCCTAGACTCCATCCCTGGGCACCAGCCACTCTGGAGAAGACCTATCCAACTTGGCCCCAGGTTCTGGCCACTGGGCAGGTTCCATTCTAGCCCTACCTGGAGGGCCACCCTTCTTTAAAAACCCCGGCAGACCCTGCAATCTCCACACCCTGCCCCGACGCCCATCTGCCTGAGACCCCAGCCACTTCCAGAGACTTAGAGACCAACCCCCAGCTCCCATCTTGCCCTGGACTTGCCTTCTGGACCAGAGGTTCCCTTCTAGCCCTACCGGGAAGGCTCCCCTTTGCCAAGACCCCCAGCAGGCCCTGCAATCTCCACGCCCTACCCACATGCCCATCCGACCGAGACCCCAGACACTTTCCGAGACTTAGAGACCCGCCCCCAGCTCCCATCCTGCCCCGGACTTCCTGTCTGGACAAGAGCTCCCATCCTGTCCCAGAGTTCCCATTTGGACAAGAGAGCTCCCATCTGGACAAGAGAGAGAGACTTCCTGAATCTGTCAGCTCTGTCTAAACAAAGTGCACTGATAAGACCAAGAATGAACCCCAAGGAGATGGGCAGACATCAAGGCAGAAGTACATACAACAAAATGAAGATCAATACAGCATCACGAGAACCTAGCCCTCCTCCAACATCTAGACCTGAACATCAAAAATTGGAAGAAGCAGAAGAAAACAGCCTTATGAATAACATCATGAAGAAGGTAGAGGCTTGTGTAGAGGAAAAGACAAAAAATGGGAAGAACGCTATAAAAAACTAGAGGAAAGGACAAATAAAGTAGAAGAAAACAAAAAAGCCCTGGAAGAAAACAATAAAACACTGAAAGAAAATCATGAAAAAGCAATGAAACAAATGAAGGAAACAGTCCAAGGCCTGAAAAGGGAAATAGAAAAAATGAAGAAGACACAAACAGAGGGAATGCTGGAAATAGAAAATCTGAGTAAACCATTGGGAAATTCAGATGCAAGTATAACCAACAGAATGCAAGAGATGGAAGAGAGGATCTCTGGCATTGAAGATACGGTAGAAGAAATAGATTCATCAGTCAAAGAAAACACTAAAGCCAACAAAGTCATGAACCAAAGTGTCTAAGAAATTGGGACACCATGAAAAGACCAAACCTACGAATAATAGGGATAGAAGAAGGAGAATACCAGCTCAAATGCACAGAAAATATATTCAACAAGATCATAGAAGAAAACTTTCCCAACTTAAAGAAGGAAATGCCTATGAAGATACAAGAAGCCTATAGAACATCAAACAGAATAGACCCCCAAAAAAGTCCCCTCACCAAATACTAATTAAACAACTAAACGTACAGAATAAAGAAAGAATATTAAGAGCAGCAAAGAAAAAAGGCCAAGTGAACTATAAAGGCAAACACATCAGAATAACACCCGATTTCTCAATGAAGAATTTGAAAGCCAGAAGGACCTGGACAGATGTAATGCAGACACTAAGAGACCGTGGATGCCAGCCCAGACTAATACACCCAGCAAAACTTTCAATCATCATAGACGGAGTGAACAAGACATTCCAAGACAAAACAAGATTTAAACAATACTTATCCATAAACCCAGCCCTACAGAAAGCACTAGAAAAAAAATTCCAACCTAAGGAAGTCAGATACACCCTTGAAAACACAGGCAGTAGAAGAGAAGTACACACACATTACCACCAAAAAATTAACAGGAATGAACAATCACTGGTCATTAATATCCCTTAATCAATGGACCTAATTCGCCGATAAAAAGACATAGGCTTACAGAATGGAAACGAAAGCAGGACCCATCTTTCTGCTGCATACAAGAAACACATCTCAAATTCAAAGACAGACACTACCTAAGAATAAAAGGCTGGGAATAGGATTTCCAATCAAATGGTCTTAGGACATAAGTGGGTGTAGCGATCCTGATATCCAGCAACATAGACTTCAAACTAAAATCAATCAAAAGAGATCAAGAAGGGCATTACATACTCATCACAGGAAAGAGCCACCAAGATTAAGTTTCAATTCTGAACATTTATGCCCCAAACACAAGGGCACCCACATATGTAAAAGAAACATTACTAAAGCTTAAACCACATATAAAATCCCACACATTAATAGTGGGAGACCTCAACACCCCACTTTCACCACTGGACAGATCTCCCAAATCGAAACTTAACAGAGAAATAAAGGACTTAACTGATGTCATGACTCAAATGGATCTAATAGATATCTACAGAACATTCCATCCTAACAAGAAAGAATATACCTTCTTCTCAGCACCCCATGGAACTTTCTCTAAAATCGACCACATACTTGACCACAAAGCAAATCTCAACACTTCCTGTGTTATATCAGACCACCATGGTTTAAAGTTAGATTTCAACAATAACAAAAACTACAGAAAACCTACAATCTCATGGAAACTGAATAATGCTCAACTGGATCACCAATGGGTTAAGGAAGAAATAAAGAAAAAATTAAAGGCTTCCTAGAGATCAATGAAAATGAAGACACCACATACCCAAACTTATAGGAAACTATGAAAGCAGTGCTAAGAGGGAAATTCATAGCACTAAATGCCTACATAAAGAAGTTGGAGAAATCTCACACTAGTGACTTAACAGCACACCCGAAAGCACTAGAACAAAAAGAAGCAAAGTCTCCCAGGAAGAATAGATGCCAGGAAATTATCAAAGTGAGAGGTAAAATCAATAAAATAGAAACTGAGAGAACAATACAAAAAATTAATGAAACAAAGAAAACCAACTAGACAAACCCTTATCCAAATTAACCAAAAGACAGAGAGAGAGAATCAAAATCAGAAATGAAAAGGGGGACATAACAACAGACATTGAGGAAATCCAGAGAATCATCAGGTCATACTTCAAAAACCTCAACTCCACAAAACTGAAAAATCTAAAAGAAATGGATAATTTTCTGGATAAGTACCACATACCTAAGTTAAATCAAGACCAGATAAACTATTTAAATAGTCCAATAACCCCTACGGAAATAGAAACAGTCATTAAAAGTCTCCCAACCAAAAAAAGCCCAGGACCAGATGGTTTCAGCACAGAATTCTACCAGATCTTCAAAGAAGAGTTAATACCAATACTCTCTAAATTGTCCCACACAATAGAAACAGAAGGAACATTATCAAACTCCTTCTATGAGGCTACAATTACCTTGATTCCTAAACCAAACAAGGATACAACAAAGAAAGAGAACTAGAGACCGATCACCCTCATGAACATTGATGCAAAAATACTCAATAAAATACTGGCAAACCAACTCCAAGAACACATCAAAACAATTATCCACCATGATCAAGTAGGCTTCATCCCAGGGATGCAAGGGTGGTTCAACATATGAAAATTTGTCAATGTAACTCACCATATAAACAAACTCAAAGAAAAAACCACATGACCATCTCACTAGATGCAGAAAAGGCATTTGACAAAATCCAACACCCCTTCATGATAAAGGACTTGGAGCGATCAGGAATACAGGGAACATACCTAAACATAATAAAGGCAATTTACAGCAAGCCAGCAGCCAACATCAAATTAAATGGAGAGAAATTCAAAGCAATTCCACTAAAATCAGGAACAAGGCAAGGTTTTCCACTCTCCCCATTCTTATTCAATATAGTACTTGAAGTTCTAGCCAGAGCAATAAGACAACATAAGGAGATTAAGGGGATACAAGTTGGAAAGGAAGAAGTCAAGCTTTCCCTATTTGAAGATGAAATGATAGTATACTTGAGTGACCCCAATGATTACACCAAGGAACTGATACAGCTATAAGCTATAAACACCTTCAGGAACATAGCAGGATACAAGATCAACTCAAAAAAATCAGTAGCCCTCCTATATACAATGGACAAAGAAGCTAAGAAGGAAATCAGAGATACATCACCCTCTAGAATAGCCACAAATGACATAAAATACCTTGGGGTAACGCTAACCAAGCAAGTGAAGGACCTTTATGACAAGAACTTTAAGTCCCTGAAAAAAAGAAATTGAAGAAGATGTCAGAAAATGGAAAGATCTCCCATGCTCATGGATAGGCAGGACTAACATAGTAAAAATGGCCATTTTACCAAAAGCATTCTACAGATTCAGTGCAATCCCCATCAAAATACCAACACAATTCTTCACAGACCTGGAAAGAATAATACTCAACTTCATATGGAAAACCAAAAAACCAGGATAGCCAAAAGATTCCTGTACAATAAAACAACCTCTGGAGGCATCACGATCCCTGACTTCAAGCTTTACTATAGAACTACAATAATAAAAACAGCTTGGTACTGGCATAAAAACCAACATGTTGACCAATGGAATCGAATTGAAGACCATGACATTAATCTGCACACCTATGAACATATAATTTTTGACAAAGAAGCTAAAAGTGTACAATGGAAAAAAGAAAGCATCTTCAACAAATGGTGCTGGCATAACTGGATATCAACATGTAGAAGGCTGCAAATAGATCCATATCTGTCACCTTGCACAAGACAAGTCCAAGTGGATCAAGGACCTCAACATAAATCCAGCTACTCTGAACCTGCTAGAAGAGAAAGTAGGAAGTAGTCTTGAACACATTGGCATATGAGATCACTTCCTAAATATAACACTAGTAGCACAGACACTGAAACAATCAATCAATGGGACTTCTTGAAACTGAGAAGCTTTTGTAGAGCCAAGGATACGGTCAACAAGGCAAAACGACAGTCTACAGAATGGGAAAAGGTCTTCACCAACCCCACGTCTGACAGAGGACTAATATCCAGAATATATAAGGAACTCAAGAAATTAGACATCAAAATGCCCAACAGTCCAATTAAAAATGGGCTATAGAACTAAACAGAGAATTCTCAACACAAATGGCTGAAAGACATTTAAGGAATTGCTCAACATCCCTAATCATCAGGGAAATGCAAATCAAAACAACTCTGAGATACCACCTTATGCCTGTCAGAATGGCTAAGATCAAAAACACTGAAGACACCTTATGCTGGAGAGGATGTGGAGCTAGGGGAACTCTCCTCCACTGCTGGTGGGAAAGCAAGCTTGTACAACCACTTTGGAAATCAATATGGCACTTTCTTAGAAAATTGGGAATCAATCTCCCCCAAGATCCAGCTAGAGAGGCCCACAGAAATCCACAAAAATACCCCACAATAGACTGCTGGCAATGGTGGAGAGACAGCCCGAACTGACCTACTCTCGTGATGGGATGGCCAAACACCCTAATTGTTGTGCTAGAAACCCCATCCAACAACTGAGGGATCTGGATGTAGAGATCCACGGCTAGGCCCTGGGTAGAGCTCCGGGAGACTAATTAGCAAGAAAGAGTAAGGTTTATATGAGCAAGAATTGTTGAAACCAAGGTTGGATAAAGCACAGGGACAAATAGCCAAACAAATGGAAACACATGAACTATGAACCAATGGCTGAGGGCCCCCCAACTGGATCAGGCCCTCTGCATGGGTGAGACAGTTGATTGGCTTGATCTGTTTGGGAGGCATCTAGGCAGTGGGACCAGGTCCTGTGCTCATTGCATGAGTTGGCTGTTTGAAATCTGGGGCTTATGCAGGGTCGCTAGGCTCTGCCTGGGAGGAGGGGACTGGACCTGCCTGGACTGAGTCTACCAGGTCGATCTCAGTCCTCGGGGGAGGCTTTGCCCTGGAGGCGATGGGAATGGGGGGTGGGCTGGGGGGAAGCAGAGGGGTGCAGAAAGGGGGAGAACAAGGGAATCCGTGGCTGTTATGTAGAACTGAATGGTATTGTAAAATAAAATAAAAGGAAAAAAAAAAGAAAAATGGAAAAAAATTAGAATTATTAATATTAAAAAATTACACTCCATAAAAGTTGTTTTTCATTTTAGAGTAGTGGGAGAAGGCTGACTTTTCTAATGACAAAAAAAATAGTATATGGAACCAAGATCACTTCTTTAATTCTTATCCATTTGTTAAGCGTAATATGTCATTTAAAAACAGTGTAACACCTTTTATTCCTTCTTTTCTGTAGTTCTTGCCTGATCTCCTTTCACATTCTTTTTGAAAATGTATGAGCATGTATATTTCTTGGGTGCCAGTGAGATATGTCAGCAATTTAGGATGCTTGCCACCAAGGCTGAGGACCTGAGTTTGACCCCTGGGATTCACTAGGTGGAAGGAGAGGATTGATTTCCTCTATCTGTCTTTGGAACACTATATGTGCATCATAGCATGTGTACATAAATAAGTAAAAAAAAAATATGTAATGAATTTTTAAGGAACACTGGGTAAGAAATATGTATGTAAATGATTCAGATTTAGATATGACTGGGTTTTTATGAAGATCACTCCTGAATGAACAATAGACTATAGGTCACTGAAGATCAGAGACAATGCAGACTGTGTAGCTCCTGATTCTGACAGAGAGCCACTGCCAGCAGTTTGCAAAAATGAAAACGAGAATTTTAAAGAGGCAGTGGCACTCCCTGTGCTCAACACAGTGATGTCAAAATAGTCAAGATGAATAAACAACCTCAGTGTCTAGAAACAAATGAACAGATACAGAAGGAAAGAGTGGCATATAGACATACAATAGACGCCTACACACATTTCAGAAGGAAGGGCGTGCCGTGATAGGGAACAACATGCAAGAATCTTGAGGACAAGAAGCTTAGTCAGCTATAATACACAAATATTGCATGATTCCTCTTACACAAAGAAGAATCCAAAATAATCTCGGAAAATCGGGGGGGGGGAGCTGATTTCCAGGGCCTGGGAAGGGATAGGAAGGAGGAGTTTTTCATTAACAGGTGCAAACTTTGCTGTAGATGATAATGTGCATGAGAGGACTACTGTGTGTGTAGCCAGTCTTTTGCATTAATGCAGTAAGCATAAAATTACTGAGGCCTTGTCTCATGTTGCATGATTTTACCACAATAAACTCTAGGGTTTTATATATATATTTGGTTTAGCCTATGTATCAGCAGTGAGGGGGCTTTTAGTTTATTCTTTTCCTTTTCGTTTAAGGGCACCATCTACTTTGGCAGAAGAGTGTGGCCAATTTACATTTTTCTAGTTATGTAAGATGTTATGCGTGGAAACTTGCCTTAAAAGCTTTATTTCACTTCGGTGATATTTTAGCTTCTTTCTCAAAGACGGTGCCTTGGGCAATTGCTACTGGTTATCTTGTCTTATCCAAAACTCCGGCTCAGCTTTGCCACTTTGTCCAGGAGGTGAACATCCACCACAGTTTGTAGCCCGCATGCTTGGTACCCTTGGACTTGCTGTACATTGCAAGCTACCCCTAAGCTGTATTTTCTGTTTTGGTAACTCCATGCTCAAAAGACACTTTAGGCCTATTTGGTATGTCTAGTATACAGTTGGGAAGAGCTAGATCAATACCCAGGAAAATTTCAGAAGAGAGGAGCCTGGAGAATACAAACAAGAGGGCAGAATGCAGTCCCCAGTGAAAGAAAACCAAGTCATATATATATGACTCTAGAAAGCATGAGACTAGAGACACATGGTGTAGAAGGGTTAGATGGAGGACATTGATTAGTAGTCCCTGAATCAGGCAAAAGCTTTAATATGCCTCTATTCACAGAACAGATGACAGTGAAGAGAGGTCCTAAGTGGATTCAACTGTTCAGCTGTATTTGTAATGTACTTACTACTTATACCTAATTACTGTGCAGAGAAGTTCTACATGTTGATAAGCATCAAAAATGGGGTGGAGTGCGTTTTAACTGGCTAGCACAGTAAACCTGCCTGTGTCAATCCTGCAGCTTCCATGTCCATATCTATAAACAGACTCACATGCTAACTGCATCACAGAGAAAAAAAAAATCTGAGATCACTTCAAACCACAGGAGGAATTCTTAGTTAGAGATGAAGAACTTCTCTAGGATAATCTAGATTATAATAGCAATTGCAAAAGCATTTAAAGTACGTGGAGGAAATTGTTGAACAAAATAAAGGGAGGGGTGGTGACTTCAGATTTAGTTCAAGTTTGCAAGCGGTAGAAACTGTTAGTCATTTCAGGTACTGGGTTTTACAAACCCCAAGTCCTTGTCCTTCTATTTGCTTCCACTTATATAGGCATAAAGAAAAGGGTTACAGTAATCCATTCCAATGTCATACTACAATAATAGAGATTTTTCATAGAAAACTCTTCAGTTTGTTTTAATTAAAAATAGATTTTATTTCATATAATGTATTCTGATTATTGTTCCTCCTCTCCAGATTCCTCTCAGGTCCTCCTGAGTCACACAAATCCACACCCTTTCTTGATCTCTCTGTTTTCATTTGGGTTTTTCTTAAAATGGATTCTTTTTCTCAGATGATATAACCTGTTTACAGTTTTACCTCCCTCTGTTCCTTTCAGTTCCTCCTCTCCTCCCCTCTTGTCTGGATCCATTCCCTATCTGTCTCTCATTAGAAAATAAACAGGCTTCTAAGGGATAATAATATAATATAACATAATATAATATAATTAAAATAACATAATATAAGATAAAACAAAAACTAATATACTGGAATAGGACAAAACAAACAATAGAAAAAACTCAAGAAAAGGCTCAAAAAAACAGATTTGGGCACAGATATTCACTTGTTTGCACAATCAGGAAACCTATAACTAACTAAAACACTAAGCTGGTAGCTCTAAGAAGCTATAAGGCAAAGGACCCGTAGGACACAAAGAGAAGAAAAAAGTTAAAATATATTTATATTAAATAAAACAAAAATAAAAAATAGGATTAAGAACAAAATACCCTGACATGACATAATGAGACAAAGAACCTCCAAAGACGCCACTGAGTTCATTTTCTTTTGATAACTGAGTTCATTTTCTTTTGACAATCTACTGCTGAGCACGGAGCCTACCCTTCACAGTCGTTTGTTTTCCCAGTGAGAATCCCTTGGAGGAAACTCAGTTTCCATTTGTAAGTGGTTATCAATTCGTGGTAGCTTCTGGGTCAGAGATGGGGCATATGTCCACTTTTCCTTTCAGTTCTAGGACCCCACCTGGTGAAGACTCTATTCAGACTCTGAACATACTGTCTCAGTCTCTGAGTTCATGTGTGCATGGATCCTGTTGATAAAGAGGGCTCTGTTTTCTTGGTTTCCTCCATCCTGTCTGGCTCTTATACTCTTTCTACTGTCTCTTCTGCAGGGTTCCCTGAGCTCTGAAGGAAGGGATTTAATGGAGACATCGCCATAAGGCCTCTCCTTCCCTGCATAATGACTGGCTGTGAGTCTTTGTATTTGTTCCTAGCTACTGTAGGAGGAAGCTACTCTGATGATGGCTGAGCAAGGTCTTGATCTATGAGTATAGCAGAATGTCATTAGGAGTCATTTTATTTCTATATTCTTTTAGTAGAAGAGTAAAATTTGGTTTTACTGTAGGTCCTTGGACTATCTAGTTTGGGTTTTTGGTCACCAAAGCAGTGTCAGGAATGAGTTTAATCTCATGGAGTGGGTCTTCAGTCAAACAAGATACTGGCTGGTTACTCCTACAATCTTTGTGCCACCATCTTACTGACATATCTTGAAGGGAGATCACCACTATAGATCAAATGGTTGGTATTTATGTTTCTACTTTGGTAACATGCAGAGTACCTTCCTGTACCAAAGATCTAGAACATAAAATTAAAGGCTCTATGTAGGCACCAGCTCTACTTCTCCGTGGTCAGTGAGTTGTGTGGGTGTTATCTTCAGCAATGGGGCCTTGATGTCAGTTTGTGGAGAGCAACCCACTGTCTTGTAAATACCCTGGGTTGTTTGAGGGTTCCCATAGGACTGCTTGGACCAGCAACACAATTAGACGTAGCCCATTTCCAGTATAGAAGCTTCATTTGATGACAAGAGATGTCTGGTTGTTGTTATTTTAATCTCAGAAACCAAAATATTTCAAGTGGAAAAAAAATTAAATCATAAGCAAGCCAGGCTCATGTTGTTATCCCAGCACTCTATGATGCTGATGCAAGGGGATTTCTGTGAATTTAAGGCCAGTTTGAGCTATATAGGAAATTCAAGGCCATCCTGTGTTACATGGAGATAAACTGTCTCTAGCCTTCTCCCAAATAAGAAACAAAGATAGCTGAGGAGGCGAGTGAGTAGGAAAAATAACAAAATAAACTGCAGTTTATCCTTGCTTCCCTGTTGCAATATCTTAATACAAAGGAAGCTTGTTTCTTAAAGCTCCTTATCGTAAACTGTGCTCATTCTTTCTAATCATTCCTATCTTACAGTAACTACTATTCATTTTTTAAGAAACACAAAATTATATATTCAAATAACACAGAGTTTTTCCACATGTATACAATTCTACTAATCCCTGACCATAATGAAAGAACTGTCATAGCTTTCGTGTTATAGGAAATGCTGGGGTAGGAGAGACGGCTCAGTCATTAAGAGCACTGGTTGCTCTTCCAGAGGTCCTGAGGTCCACTGCAGAGCCTTGAGTCCCATATGGTAGCTCACAACTGTCTATAGCTGTAGTCCCATAGGATCCTATGTCTTCTTCTGTTGTGCATATATACATGCCGACAAAACACATGTGTACATGAAATACATAAATACGTAAATGCCTATAAGACAGCAGTCTCTCAGTTCTTATTAGCTTCAGTCCTAATGGTCTTAAATGTAGTTGCATGTATACCGGAAGCATGCTTTAGTTTTATATTCTTTAGAATATTAGCTTATATATAATTACTGAAAATTACATTTAAAAAATCTACTGTACATAAGCTAAACTGATGTTGGAATGATATATATGTTTATTTGGTGTGACAATATGATTATTATGAAATATGTTGTTTTGCTAATATGACTAAACTGGCAAAATTTATAAGATGCTGACTCCAGAAATCATCCTGACTTGATCTTGTCAATAAAGTTTCCACTTTGTGACTCTAATGATATTAGGGATCTTGAGCAGTGGACATCATTTTCCCCACCTACTCTGGAGAACAAATTGCTTTCTTCTGTACTGTAAGTGAGTGATATTCCTAGCTTTCTTAAAAGAACTCCCCATGATGTTGCTGGAGTCTGATCCAGACCAGTCATGTGTGGTAGGACAACCTTGTGTGCCTGCTAGCCATAGCAAGAAATACAACATAAGAAAGAAAACACACATTCCCTTCTGAGTAGGCATGAAACTAGTGATGCATCCTCTTTGTCCCACACAACATAAAATATAGCAAATTCACATGGTTTAGTAGCCATTATGCTTCCATGAGCTTCAGAGACAAGGACACATGTGTATATACTTAAAAAGCAACAAGTGGAATCACTGAGGACTTATCCTCTTGAAAACTATGTATTTCTTCTCTATTGTCTGTTCCCAAGTACAAAATAACCAAACTAGAAGCTATGTAAGTCAAATCCTATCTACATGCTGTGCTTAATTCTCAAGGAAGAAGCCAGTGGCCTGCTTGGATTGCTCTTGGGAGAATCAACAGGATTGGAATCTAAAGAACACAGAAGGACAGAACTACCAAGGAGAACCCCAAGCTCCTTGTATATGCTGCTGCCATGAAGACTGTTGTAATGTATAGTTGCTTTAAGGAGGGGGCTGTGAAGACAATTTCTCCAGTTCTGTCAAATCCTTTAAACTACCACTTATCAACTCAAATTTATTTGGATATGAGCTGCCTCAAAGGAGATTCAGAGGCATTTGTTGAACATTGACACTAAGGCAAACATGTTATAAAGGCTGGGGTAAAGGTCTGGATATAAATTTACTGTGTACATGACCTAGATCTTTTCATTAGCATTGTTCAACTATAATCAAATTTATAGGAATTACATTGGACTTGGGAACCTAGAAGGCAGGATTTCTGCCTACAGGTATGGTACCCTTTTCATTTTCTCTCTCTATTATTAGAGGACCTCAGGCGGGAATTTTCAGAAAGAGTGGCAACCTCCTTTCCTTCTAGTATGGTACCGTCTAGTATCTCTCTCCAGTTGGAACTAGCATGTAAATCAAAACTAAGTTGGCTTAGGTGATGTAATTATTTATCAATACACCAACAAAAGATTCCCTGCAAAATGACTTGATGAGCTCATTTCACTCTTCTGTCACAGCTGACAGATCTTCTTCTACATGTGGTGGCTCTTCTCCATCATGAGTAAAGTAGTAATTACAGAGAGCCCCCACATAAAGATGAAGGGGATGAGAGAGAGAAAACTGCTCTGGCTCCATTGCCAGAGTAAACAAGGATAGTATTTGTTCTCTTTCTTAATATAAAGAGAAATTGCAAGTTTATGGGAAGGCCTTAATATCCAGGAATAGTCTACTTGATGTATGGTGTGGAATCTAGTACTATAGACTTTGTATAAGTTCCATGAGAGATTACAAATAAAGAAAATATATGACTGTAAAGTAAAAATAACATATGGAGGTAGCTGAGAGATGTAGATGAATTTCTAAATGGTCTTACTAAATAAAAAATAAGGAGCCAAATATAGGGGTGAAAGCCTTAGAGAGATCAGGGAAATAGGGAAAGCCACCAGCCAACCTTACCTCACCAACTCTACAGCTTCCAAATGCGAGTTACTTCCTATCTACCCATGCCTTTGTTGTATTGCTGTTCTGCTCTCTCATTTTCTCTCTTAGCCAAGCTACCTCACTTCCTCTTCCTACACAGCTCTGTTACTTTCTGTCTGTCTGCAAAGACCTCCAGGATTCTATGGTTGGTACTGGGATTAAAGGTATGTGTCACTACACTTGGCTCTGTTCCCTAGTGTGGCCTTGAACACACAGAGATCCTGCCTGCTAAGTGATAGAATTAAGGGTGTGAGCAACCACAGCCTGACTTCTTTGTTTACTTATAATGGCTTTCTTTTTCCTCTGATTCTCTAGGCAATCTTTATTTATCAAAGCACAAATAATATATCACATTTCAGCACAAATAAAATATCACCACATTTCCCCTTTTTTGTCTAATAAAAAATTTTTAAAAATTTAAAAAGATAACTAATATAAGAAAAACTATATACAATAAGTACAATAACTATATACAATATATATAAGCAATAAATACATCAACAATGTCTAGTCCATTTGCCTTTGACAAATTCAGAGAAACTATTCCATTATCTATCCTATATTTATGAGTCTAAAGTTTCATATCTAATTTATCTTTTATCATAACCAAGGAAAATTATAATTGTAACTATCTAGTCTTCAACTACATCAAAGACTCCATAAGGATATAATATTACCTAAGTAAACAGGAAATGCATTGTGAGGAATTTCCAAAATTCTGGAAATGACAGAGACAGCTGGCTGCCTGGACAGTCATCCAAAGTTCTTCTGCAATGTTGAGGCATCCCTTCTTCAGCCTACAGGCCTAGAGTCTCTCAGTAGCTTCTTCCTGTGTCCTGTAGACTATCTGGCAGTCTTCTCTGTGAAGCAGGTACCCGAAAGACCATCTAGTCTTGTAAAGTTCAGTGATCACCTTTCTATGGGTCCTGCATGTACAATTGATGTAACAAGTTGTCATCAGTCCAGGCAATAGCAGTTTCTTGCCCAAATGACCAGTTCTGTCAAGAAGAAGATAAACTCCAAGAGTGACCCCCATGTGAGTCCATGAGAAATTGTATTAAAGGGTCATAGTATTATGAAGGTTGAGAACCACAGGTCTAAGATATAGTAGCTTTATCCAATTTTAGCAAATAATGTTATACTTCAATGTATGGACTGTCAGTAAGTAATACTATAGAAATTATTCTTCTATGTAACAAAATAATATTTATCATTAATTTTTATGGAAAAAATTGGAAGCATAAATTACCCATCTTAATAAAAAGACTCAAAAGTACTACATAAGTTTAAAGGAACTCAGTCTAAATATACATTGATAAAGTGAAGAATTTCCAAAATGAAGGTATCAAGGCCCTATATACCACCCTGAATTTCATGAGTCACACCTCCACTCTCATCAGTTCTAGTCTTTCAATCTGGATCAATCTGGATCTATCTACTTCCTACTTTAGAGCAATGAAACAGTTAATAAATTTGATTGTCAGAATTGTCTGTGCATGTGTATATAAATGCATATGTATTCATTCATATGTGTATGTATCAGTGTCCTCTTTTTGTTAGTTGGTCATTTATTAAAGTTATATATTCACTGAATTTTTTGTTGTATGATCACTATCTCATTTGACATTTTTATGTGTACTCTAAACTGAAACACTCCTAACAATAGTACAGATTTTCTCTCATATCAAATTACTCAAAACATAGAGACTAGACAATAGCTAATAATAAAGATTATAAAAGGCTAGAATTGAATAAATCTAAGATATTTTTAACTTCTTTTTTTTTTTTTACTATTTCAAAATACTTTATTTTCTCTTGGTCCCAAGACTTGGAAGGGGCTCCAGAGCGGTTACAAAGCTGCCTAGAGGTTTGGGTGAAGGTCCTGAGGCTGGCTGGTACAGAGCAGAGGAGGGATCCCCTTGGAAGGTGACGCCTCCTAGTCATGCTTGAGAGTGAGCCTCTCAAAGAGGTACTCGCCCAGAGATGGCGAGGGCACACCGGTCTGAGCTGGCTGTTGCCCAGTCACCCTGCTGAGGTTCATCAGGTGGTTGCCCATCTTCTTGATGAGCTTCACCTCCTCATCCAGGAAGTGGTTTTCCAGGAAGTCACAGAGGTGAAGATCTGTGCGAGCAGAAGCCAGGGCATGAAGATCCAAGAGGGCCTGGTTCAGGTTCTTCTCCAGGGCCAAGGCAGCTTCCATGACCTCCTGGGATTTACCCCACTCATCTTGAGATGGCTTCTGCACATCCTGGAATAGTGTGCGACCTCTGCGTTGGTTCTGCATCTTGAGCAGCCGCTCGGTGCCCTCACACTTCTGCAGCCTCCACTTCAGTGGAATAATTCTGACGGACCTGGGAGCTCATGGCTGATACGCAGTATGGAGCTAATCACAGAGAGACAGTGCTGGCTGGTTCTGGGAGGTGAAGGCTGCGAGGAGATGGTCCCAGAGGCTGCGACCGGAGACAATGGGAGGCGGCTAGATGCTAACAAAGGGAGGCCCCGGGTCTGCTCCGTCCAAACACTGTTGAAGCAAGACACAGACACGAGATCTCCGGGCACTGCTCCTATTTTTAGCTTTTTTTTTTTTTGGTTTTTTCGAGACAGGGTTTCTCTGTGTAGCTTTGCACCTTTCCTGGAACTCACTGCTTTTTAATATATTTTGTCAATTCTTTGTAGAGTTCATATTTGTATAAAGTATATTTTCATCATAATCACACGTTGCTACCTCCCTCCAATGTTCCCATGAGTACACCAACCCATCTTTCTCCCAACTTCATGTTCTCTTTTATCATCATCATCTTCTTCTTTATCATCATCATCACTGTCATCATCATCATCATCATCATCATCATCATTATTGCAAGCCCAATTAATGCTGACCATATGTATGTGGGTATGGGCCATCTACTGTGGCCTGAGCAACCGACCAGCACCCACATCCTCAAAGAAAAATTAATCTTCTTCCCTCATCAACCATTAACTTCCAATACCTCTTCTTGAAGGAGTGGAGCCTTAGGAGGCACTCCTCATCCACACCTGTAATTTTGTCTGTCTTGACATTGGTGATGGATTTGCTGTGAGTTAATGTATTCAACAGCCATGTCATGTCTAGAAGACAGTATTTCATGGCTCTCTTCTCCATCATTGTATTTTCTCAGTGCTCCCTCTTCTGAGATGTTGCCTCTCCTCCTTGGACAGGGTGAAGTTGATAAAAAATGATCCATCTATGGCTGAGCACTCAGTCATTTATTCTCAGCACTTTGACCAGTTATGAGTCTCTATGTTAACCACTACCTATTGCAAAGAGAAGCTTCTCTGGACAAAGTAGTGAGTATAGGTATAAACTTAAATACTTAGAAGGCAACTTAACAACATGAGCATTTAGTAAAACAACCAGCTTCCCCAGGGCCTATTATGTCCCCAGTCAGTATAGTAGAACACAGGTGACATGAAATAACAAGGGGGAGATACTAAAGGTTAAATTATGAATTTATATTTTAAAATATCCATTAACATCTTGAGTATCATATGTGGCCTTCTCTATGAAGTAAATTTCATGAAGGATAAACTAATTTTCACATTGATTTTTAAACCCATCAATAAATTCATAAGAATTCAGGAACTTTAATCTAGCTTAATAGATCAAATGGGACCAAAAATACTAAAATTTTTATATTGAATATTTATGAAGTAAATGGGAAACCATTTTATGTCAGGAAATTTTTCTAAGCAAACAAAGTACCTCATGAAATGACAAAAAAATTAAAATGTCTCCAGCACAATGTAAGATTATTAAGGCTTTAAAGCGAATGCTTAATTCTAGAAAGCACATCAAGTTATCTTTTTCTCAGTGCTTAACCAGTGAAGCAATTTTTACTTTCTGTACATTGTACTGTTAACGATGCATATGCCATTCTGAAATAAATTATTTCTGCATGGAAACAGTTGTCAATCCACTAGTTGATGAGCAGACAGACATAGAAGCGTTCCATATTTAGTGTTTCCAAGGAAACCCTTCTCCCAGGATACACACATTCAACATATGAGCTTGAAGGGATTATATTTTCTGTGTGTGCTTCTGAGAGGAAAGTAAAGGAGAGATAGAAATGTGAAGCTCTGAATGAAGCATCAGGTCCATGATAATGAAGAATATTGAGAGAATCACTTACCTGTATTGATTTGATTAAACACAAGCAAGATGGTGTTTAAAAGAGGAAAAAAGAGAAAGCTGGAAAAAAATAAGCATGCTCCAGGGAACTTGGTTGGTGACCTATTTCAAGAAGAAAAGCCATGGTAAACAGTACGAGAATGTCAATGCAAGAGGTGTGAAAAAAGAAAACAAAATAACAGAAAAGCAGCTGAAATCAAAGAAAAACAGACAAGGGACTTTAACAAATGCAAACCTGAAAATATGAACTAATCAATATTTATTTATATCAATGTTCTATGGCCAATGTAGTCATTTTCCAAAACCAATGATACACACAGCTACAGAAGTCATGAATCCATCAAATCTGTGACTGAAACATCTACCTTTTGTTGTGTGCTTGAAAAGCATTCAGTATTATTCTTCATTTGTAAAAATGTGTGTGCTTCCAAAATGCTAAGAAGTGCAAAAGAATGGCAATATTATCTATGGGGGCAGGTTTCTTAGGTTTACTATGATTTTATTTGTTTAATACTAATGCCTAACACTGTACAGTTTTAATACTTTTAATGGTCATTGAATATTGAAGACTATACAAACAGGTGCACCAGTTTTTTTTAAAAAATATTTCTTACTGCTTCTGATCCACAAGAGACCCCTCCATAGTAAATGACTAATCCTTCTAACTTTTACATTGCTGAGGCAGTGTGCTAGCAACTCAATACTCTGCCAGTGATAGTGTACGTTCATCTATTTTTGCATGCTTTACAAGAATATCACAGGTTAAGGGCATTAATTATGGTCAGGATATTTCTTTCCTTTCAGTCATATATAAAACTTAATTTTTATTGAAACAATTTACACATGATGTGTTTTTTCAGGTTTTTCCCTCCACCAATTTCTCCCAGATGCTCCCAAAATCCCTACCCACCCAACTTTATATCTTTATATTTTCTTTCTTTTTCTCCCCTCCCTCCCTCCCCCCCCTCTTTCTTTCTCTCTCTCTCCCCTCTCTCTGAAAATCAAACAAAAAATAACAAGAAAACACACAAAAAAATAAATTCACGAAAACCAACATATACAAGCAATGACCAATAAGACAAATAATGCCCAAACAAAACAAAATAAGACAAAATGTCTATGAAAATACCATTAAGTTTGTTTAATGCTGGCTAGCTACTCTTGAATATGATGCCTGGAGTGTGATTAATACACCAACTTAAACACCATTAAGGAAATTAACTTTTTTTTTTTTTAACCAACAGTACTAAAACTAAAGAACTTCTTAGTTGGGCAGGAGCTTGTGTCCAATTCCCCTTCTCAGTGCAGGTACTCCATCTAGTTCTGAAACGTGCAGGCCTGGTGGTTGCTGTTGAAGCCTCTGTGAGTTCATATATGCATCGGTCCTGTTGTGTCTGGAAGACGGCCTTTTCTTAGAGTCATCCAATACTTCTGGCTCTTACAATCTTTCCTCCTCCTCTTCCACATAGATCCCTGAGAAAAGAGGGGAGGGGTTTGGTAAAGACATCCCATTTAGAATTGAGGGCTCCAAAGTCTCTCACTCTCTATACATTGCCCAGTTGTGGGTCCCTTTGTTAGATCCCATCTGCTGAAATAAAAAAGAAGCTTTTCCGGTGATGGCTTAATGAGACACTAATATACGGTACAGCTGGATATCATTAAGAATCACTTTACTGCTATATTCCTTTAGCAGACTATTCTGTTTGCCCCTATTCCCATGGCCTTTCTAGTCTCATGCAGTTTCACATGTGGGTTCTATCTCATGGAGAAGGACTTAAATCCAGTCAGAAGTTGGTTGGTTACTCCCATAAGGTTTGTGTCACTATTTATTGCACTGGTATATCTTGCAGACAGGTTGCTGTTGTAGATCACGGAGTTTGAACTCATGTTGATGACTACCTTCCTTCTCTAGTATTCCAGTAGATGAACACCAGTCACTACCAGTGCAGCTTATAGTTAGGCAACAACTGGACCTCTCCACGCTCGATGATATATGTAAGTGTTGTCTTCAGCAATAGGGCCATCAGGTTGTGGAGAGCAACCAATAGCCCAATAGCTGTGACAGCATCCTAAGATGTTTGAGGTTTTCCATGGGGCCCCATTGGGCCAATGACTCAACAAAACATAACACATTTCTGACACTGGAGGCTTTACTTAGTATTTTAAGGCATTGTATCTCCTATTATTTGGTGACTCCACTTAGATTCCTTTCATATAATGCTTCTACAGTAGTAGATTTCCATATAGTTTTTCAAATAGTCTCTAGTATTAGTTGTCCCTCCCCATAATCTCTCCTTTACCCTTCTCAACCACTTCCTCAATATTTAATTCTATTCTAGTTTCCCTTTGGTCTCTCCATAACAACACATTCTATTTCCTCTCCCTTGGGTTGATTCTCTCCTCTACCCTGGTTCCTTACCAGGTACCTGAACTCTGGTTATTTTGAATGTAGCACACATATTTGAAAGCTTAAAAGTTAACATCCACATTTAAGAGAAAACATATATTACTTGTCTTTTTGTTTCTGGTCTACTTCACTTAAGTTGATTTTTTTTTCTAGCTCCATATATTTACCCACAAATATAATAATTTCTCTTTTCTTAACAATTGAATAATACTCCATTGTATTAATTATATACCACACTTTCATTATCCAGTCATCATTTAGGCTCTTTACAATTCTGGCAATAAATATGTGTAAGCAAGTATCTCTTTAGAAGGATGCAGAGTCCTTTGGGTATATGTCTAAGAATGGTATAGCTATATCATGAGGTAGATCTATTCCCATATTCCTGAGGAGCCACCACACTGATTTCCACAGTAGCTATGAAAGATTGCCCCTCCCCAGCTATAGATAATTACCCCATATCCATCATGAGGTACCATATTGGTCTTAGTGTCTGTGCTACCAGTGTCCTAGTAGAGTATCCTTTCCTGTGCCAGGGAGTTCAGTCCTATTACTCACATTCTTACCTATAAGATTGAGAATATCAAGTCTTATGTTGAGGTCCTTGACCCACTTGGAGTTTAGTTTTGTGCAGGGTGATAGATATGGATCTATTTGTATTCTTGAAATACAGTTTCTTGATTTCTGTTCTGATCCATTTTCCATTCAGTAGTGAGTTGTTCAGTTTCCACCAGTTTGTAAGCTTTCCGTTCTTCGTTATTGTTGATATCCAGGTATAATCTATGATAGTCAGATAGGATACAGGGTGTTATTTCAGTTTTCTTATTTCTGTTGAGCCTTGCTTTGGTACAAGTATATGGGTCAATTTTGGAGAAATTCCAAGTGTTGCTGAGAAAAGTATTTTCTTTTGTGTTTAAGTTAAATCTTCTATAATTTGAATTATGATGTTATTTAAGTCTAGCATTTCTGTTTAGTGTTTGTGTGGATGACCTGTCCATTGGCAAAAGTGGGGAATTGGAGTCACCCACTATTACTGTGTGAAGGTCAGTATATGATTTTAGCTATAGTAGTGTGTGGGAAGGCTGGAAGGCCCTCCATTCAGGGAGCAGCATATAACAGCACACAGGTAAAGCCACAGAACACATGGCAACATATAGATTAGTAGAAATGGGCTCAGTTTAAATGTAAGAGCTAGTCAGTGGTAGGCCTGAGCTAATGGCCAAGCAGTTTTAATTAATAGAAGCTTCTGAGTGATTATTTTATAAGCAACTGCGGGGCTGTGGGACTGGGCAGGACACCAGGAAAACTCCAGATACAGTAGTGTGTCTTTTTATGAACTTGAATACCCTTGTGTTTGGTGCATTGATGTTTACTATTACAATATGCTTATGATGGAGTTCTCCTTTTATGGGTATATACTGTTATTCCCTATCTGTTCTGATTATTTTTTGTTTGAAGTCTATTTTGTGGATAGAAATTATTCAAGTTTGGTATGATTGTGGAATTTTTTCTCTATCAATTATGATCAATAGTTTTGCTCAGTATAGTAGTAGCCTCAGCTAGAACCTGAGGTCATTTAGCATTTGCAAAACTTCTGTACATACCCTACTGACTTTCAGTGTCTCCATTGTGAAACCATGTGTTATTTTAATGGGCCTGGCTCCATATATCGTAGATATTTTCCCTTGACATCTTTGATATCCTTTCTTTGTCCTGTAATTTATTGTTTGATTATGTGTCATAGGGAATTTCTTTTCTCATCATATCTATTTGATGTTCTATGTGCATCTTGTACCTTGTGTAGGCACCTCCTTCTTTAGGTTGGTGAGATTTTCTTCTATGCTTTTTTAAAATATTCTTTGTATTTTCTTCTGGGTTTCTTTTCTTTCTTATATTCCTATTATTTGTAGATTTGGTCTTTTTATAGTGTCTCAGATTTTCTGGATGTTTTGTGCTTGCATTTTATTTTATACTTAATATTTCATTTGACTGAGGTATCCATTTCTTCTACTTTGTCTCTTGTGCCTGGGAGTGTTTCTTGCATGTCTTGCAATCTGCTGGTGAGAGTTACCTCTGAGATTTTTCTTTGACATCCTAATATTACCATTTTTAGTTTTATCTCAGTTTGAGTTTTTTTTGATGATTCTATTTCTTTATGAAATTCTACTTTCATTGTTTTCATTATTTTATTCAGATGTTTGTGTTTTCACAGACTTTTTAAAAGGGATATTTATTCGTGTTATCTTTAAGGTCCTTGAAGATATCCATAGTTGCTATTTTGATGTCCTTGTCTTATGTTTCAACTACATTACATTTCTCATTACATTACATTTCAATTACATTACATTTTTTGTATATTGGTTGGTTTATGTTTCTTTTCTATTTTGGGATTCTGGAGGATGGGGAGGATATATCCATCTTATAACAGATTAATCATGATACAATTCACCTAACTAAAAATCACATTTTAAATATTTATATTTTAGTGATTTTTCATTCACTATTTTATAACCACCCCAACTGTCTCATCACCCACAAACACGTCTTCACCAACTATAAGACATCCTACAATCCTAGTGGCAAAAACCAATAAAATCTTTTTCAGAACACTATGTACATAATTAGAATTTACCAATTCTGGACATTTCATATCAATGCAATTATTATGTGTGACTACTTTCTTAATTAAATTTTTTCATAAATAGATTTTGATCATGTTCCTTCTCCTACCTAATTATATGTTCTCTCTCTCTCTCTCTCTCTCTCTCTCTCTCTCTCTCTCTCTCTCTCTCTCCATCTCAAGCAACAAATGAAACCCACAAAACAAAAATAAAAACAAAATACCAATAAGACAAAAATGCCAAAACAAAATAAAATGAAACTAATAGCACCTCCCCTCCCCACAAAAACAAACAAATAACCATGAAGTTCATTTTGTGTTAACAAACTATTCCTGGATGTGAGACCAGCCCTGGAAGATAGTTGAAAAACTTCTTATAACTAGCCTCCCTTTTGCTTACTATGTTTAAGAGTTACTCACAGTGCAGCATATGTCAAGATATCATTTCATTTCATTGCCAAATAATATTAGATCGTATATGAGGGTTCTAATCTCTCCATACGTTCAACATTTTTATGTTTGCAATTTAACAATTTTAATGCAAAATGATATTTGTCCTTTTCTAAAGACTGAATTGTTGGGTTTTTTTTCACACATATGTGGATGATTCATATCCTGTTGCAGATGTTGGAGATGTAGCATCAATATAATTCCTTTGTCTATGTTAAATTTTTATTCTTCAATCACAAAATGGTTTTTGTACATCTTATGTATGAGACATTAACAGATATATCATTTCCAACTATTATATATCATTGTATTGTGTTTTCACTGTATTGATGACAAATTTGAAGAGAATGAAACATTTAATTTTTATAAAGTCCAATTTTGTAACTTTTCTATAATAAAGCTACCAGTGTGGTAATATTTCTAATATGTGTGGGGGTAGTTGTATGGTATGCCATTAAAGGTCAGATCAGTTCCTTTGGAAGAATGGATTCAATATACTTATGGTGTTGAGTTTCTTAACTATAGTAATGAGATTTGGATAGGAGAGGCAATTTCCAAAGGTGGAAGAAGCCTTGGTGTACCAAATGTTTCAACTGTGGTACACCAGGTCATATAAGTAGAAACTGTACATAGGGTACTCCTAGAAGTAATATTCCTTCTAGAAATAACCCAAACGGGAGACCCCAACCTTCTGGCTTATGTAGAAGATGTGGCAAAGGCCAACATTGGACGAATAAATGCAGATCAATAATAGATATGCAAGGCAACCCTTTACCAGTGGGAAATGCCTCAGGGGGCCTCTTGCAGGCCCCCAAATCAAATGTAGTCCAAATATTTACAGCCACTGTGGAGGAAATTCCTCTCCAGGATAATTAAATAACCCAGTGTATAATGTAAAGAACACAAATGCACTGGATAATAGAATAGCTCTGATAGATGAATCAAAAGTTTCAAAGAACACAAAAAATGAATATTTTCAGACTTCCATAAATGAACAAAGACCAAAGCTTAAAATGTGAATTAATGACATTGTTCTGGGTGGTCTGGTAGACACAGATGCAGATGTCACTATAATTACACCAAATTTATGGCAACCAAATTGGTCTCTTCAAGAGGTAGATGTCCAATTTCTAGGGATTGGAACCCTGTCTCAGGTAAAACAGAGTTCAAGATGGATTGAACGCACAGGACCAGAAAGACAGAGAGGAAGGCTAAATTCATTGTGGCAAGTGTAGCAGTGAATCTTTGCGACCAAGATCTGTTACAGCAGTGGAATACCCAGATTAAAATTCCTACAATCTCAGAAAGGAAATACAGACCAATGCATTTTTCTAGGAATAATATTATAACATACTGTAAAATACAGTCACCAACAATTCGGGCTATACATAAACAGAGCACAACTATTGTTGAACTCTCAGAAGTACCAATAGCCCTACCTTTAAAATGACTAACTAATAAACCTGTCTGAGCTGGATGATGGCCTTTGACAAAAGAAAAGCTGCAAGCTTTAGAACAGCTGGTTCAAGAGCAGTTAAATGCTCAACACATTGAAGAATTGGAATTTTCCTGTATTTGTTATTTTAAAAATGTCTGGTAATTGGAGAATGCTGACAGATCTGAGAGCTATTAATAAAGTAATTCAGTCTATGGGCTCCCTACAGACTAGGATGCCCTTGCCCTCTCTGCTACCCAAAGAATGGCCTATAATAGTCATTGACTTAAAAGACTGTTTCTTTACCATACCTTTACAAGAAAATGATAGAAAAAAATTGCCCTCATAGTACCAAATTATGATAATTCCCAGCCAGTCAAGAGATATCAATGGAAGGTCCTCCCACAGAAAATGTTAAATAGCCCTACCCAGTGCCAATATTTTGTGCAAAAACCTTTGGAGATAATTTGTGTAAAATTTCCACAATCCATAATTTATCATTATATGGATGATATCTTATTAACTGATCCAAAATTAGGTACCTTAGAAAGCATGTTTGAAGAAGTAAAGAAAGTTTTACCCCACTGGGGTTTAAAAATTGTCCTAGAAAATACAAAGAGGAGATTCTATTAATTACTTAGGATTTAAGATAGAGCTACAAAAAATTAGACCCCAAAAGGTACAACTCGGCAGAGATCAATTGCAGGCCTTTAATAATTTTCAAAAATTGTTAGGAAACATTTCCATCTTATAGGGTATCATTGAAATATCTAAAGATGAACTAAAAAAATTGGCTAATACACTAGAAGGGGATAAGGACTTAAGTAGTCCAAAAGAATTATCAGCTGAAGCTGAGAAGGAAATGGCTCTAGTAGAAAAGACAATATGAGATGCACATGTGGATCATATGAATCCAGAACTTAGATGCATTCTGGTCATATATCCCTGCAGACACGCCCCCACAGGGATTTTGATGCAAAGGAAAAATGTTATATTGGAATGGATATTTTTACTACATAAACCAAGTAAGATGATAAAGACGTATGTAGAAAAGCTCTTTGAATTGATTCAAAAAGGAAAATAAGACATTGCCAGTTGACAGGAGTGGACCCAGCAGAAATTATAGCACTTTTAACTAATGAGGAAATTTCCTCACTATAGAAAGATAACGAATATTGGCACAGAGTCTACAACGACTTGGTGGGAGGAGATAACAATTGTTATCCCAAAAGCAAGAGAATAAAATTCATAAAGAAAACTGAATGGGTCCTTTCTCACATTGTATGACAAAAGCCAATTTCTGGAGTCCCCACATTCTATACTAATACAAATAAATCAGGGAAAGCAGGATACAAATCAGGAGAATTAACAGGTATAGGATATTAAGATAGATTATTGTATATACCAGTAAACTAATTTAATAAAATATCAGCCTTAGATAAATTGCACTATTATGGATTCTTGTATATTGATACAAATGTAAACTATTTTTATATTTCTATTTAAGATAATTTGTATATTGATTCAAATATAGAACTATGTTTGTTGTAATGTATATATATTTCTACTCTTCTTTGAAATGTTTGTATATTGATACAAATGTAAAATTATATTTGTCATACTATATATATGTTCTACCTCTGTTTAGGATATTTGGTGTATTGGTACATATTTAGGATTATTGTCTATTGCATATTGCACTACACATTCCTACTTCTGCTTTAGCTATTTTGTGTATTGTCACAATTTTGAGGTCATTATCCTTTTACCATACATTTGCTTACAGACTGTTTACCTTGTTTATGTGAAGCTTTAATCTTTGGGTTATTTAGGTAGATAAGCCTTACAGATTTAGAGTCACCTATGCTAATCATCTCTATAGTTATGTTAGTTAGGCTGTACATATTTGCAGATATATAAGTCAGATGGATAGGTAGTCTTCAAGCACTTCATAGACATAGAGAATATGGCATTTAAATAACTTAGAATTCTGTTGACATGAGACATGATTGCTTCTGAAAGCACCAATTTGATCCCAAGAGAATGTTGGGCTTATAAGACATTTCCATTTGGAAATTTGTCTTCTTCTTGGCACAAAATGGCCTACTGGGCAAAGAACTACCCTTGACTTGACTGCTGACAGTATGAATACTGTTCCTTCAGAATGAACAGGATAGAAGGATAAGGAACTACTGAACTCTGCCAAGACAGGGTAAGATAGTTTTTCAAAATACCTGCTTCTGAAAAAATGGTCTGTCATATACTGTAGGCCTTATCCAAATTGAATACACCAACGATGCTGAGACACTTTAGATGACTATCTAGGCTGCCAGCTGTTCTCCGTCTACTCTCACAAGACTCCCAAAAGTTGTTTGTGTCCTTCTCCCATTTCTCAGGTATTATTGTATTCCTTCTCAGGTTTTTGATGGGATTAAAGACTAACAGTTATAGTTACAATCTTCTTGTATTTTAGCTAGAACATATTAAGTATTAGATTCAAGTTCTTCAGGATAGGACATCTTTTGGAATGATCTCTGTACATACCATTTACCTATGCTCCAGACTTCTCTGGATTTTAGCATGTGTCCCTTGTTTGATGTTACTCTCATTGGTTGTAGTTCCATTTGTTTAGGTCATTACCCTTTATTTTTCTTTGGTAATTGTATTATTAATACATTTAATATATACATGTTGTTTATACTTTTGTGTTAGGTTAGAACTTTCTTCCTTAGACAAAAGGGGGAGATGTAGGAGTAGTTGTCTGTGCTTCACCCCTGAAGCACCATCCCTAGAAGGTAGCAGGTAACTGCTAGGCACCTGCCCTCACCCAGGGTGTATCCAAGATGGAGACCCCTTAAGATCTGAAATACGTACATGCTCACTCTCTCTTGGCTACCTCATGATCCTGGATGCTGGATGCTGGGCTACAAACCAAGTCAGAGTTCTCTAGAGAATCACATTAGACTGTGCCTCACCTCTCCTGGATCCCATAACTGACCCCTTCGCTTGCTGTAAGTTGACCCAAAATAAACCTCTTTTGACTATCAGATAAACTGTGTAGAATTGCCTCATTGGTTTCCACTATAAATATGCAATAACTTAACTCAAAATCTCAAATATTTACTTATATTCTCATCTGGATTTTAAATCTTGAGCATTATTTGAGTTTGATTCAGTTTGAGTTATCGTTTATATTGTTTGAGGTAGAGGTTATAGGTATATCCTTTTGCATGTCATATTCAAAGCTCTTGGAATATTGGTAAAAAAGTCAATCGTCTATAAAAGTATTTGTTTCGTGATGTCAGATTAAGGTCATTGACCTTATATGTCTATTTTTACAGTGCTCCTTCATTTCCTTTAGCACTGTAGCTTTGTATTAAATTTTGGAAAGAGTGGCAAGTTGATTTTTATTTTATTTTTATTTTTTTTGGTTTTCGAGACAGGGTTTCTCTGTGTAATTTTGCACCTTTCCTGGAACTCACTTTGTAGACCAGGCTGGCCTCGAACTCACAAAGATCTGCCTGCCTCTGCCTCCCTATGGTAATTCCCTCATGGGTTTCAACCTCCTGAATGTTTAAGGGAAGTTCCTGCATAATGGGTGTTAACAGCCTAGATGCAAGATTGTAAAACATTGATAGTGAACTTCTGCCCTCTGGGGTTCTCCCATTGTGCTGTAAGCCTGTATTTAAGACCCCTTCTCAACCTGGCGGTGGTGGCGCACACCTTTAATCCCTTGGGAGGCAGAGACAGGTGGATCTCTGTGAGTTTGAGGCCAGCCTGGGCTACAGAGTGAGTTCCAGGAAAGGCACAAAGCTACACAGCGAAACCCTGTCTTGAAAAAAACAAAATAAAATAAAATAAAAAATTTTTTTGGAAAGAGTGACTCTTCCAACTTTGTTCTTTATCACAATGTGGAAATTCTGTAGGTCACTTTCATAACTTTTTTATTTTATTCAATTTTTATTTTAATGTGTGTCTGTGTGTGTTGTGACGTGATATGTGAAAGTCAGAGGACAACTTGTAGAGCCAGTTCTTTCCTTCTACTACGTGTGTTCAAAAGATCATATTCAAACTAAAGTTGCTAGGCTTAGCAGCTGCTTCCTGAGTGTAGGACCTCACACAGCATCAGGTCCTTTCTGCTCACCTCATGACTCTTTCTGCAATGAGAGGACATGGCATTTACTTATGTTCAGACATAAAAACCTGCCAATTAGGCATTTACCAGGCATTGAATGCAAACACTTTGGTCTTGAACTTCTCAACCTCCAGCACTGTGAAAAACAAGATTCTTTTCTTCATAAATTATGCAGTCTCAGATAATCTGCTAAAGCAGCACAAGTGGATGAAACATGGAATATTTCTGTCCTGATAACATCAACTCTTTCAATTCACTATTCATAATTATGTATTCAAATTCACATTCTGACATTTGGTATCAGTGGGAGCAAGACACAAAGAAAAGGATGTTGTTAGCAATTGGGTATGCATTTAAATACACTGTTAGATACTTATTTATTATTTACTTAAATCAGAGAACAAGATAAGAAGGAAGGGATAGTAGTAAATTGTGTGATGGAGAAGAGCTCCATTCGGCATTATGAAATCTGTTCACCTTTGAGGAACAGCATTTGACTTTCGTTATCAGATTCAAGGGAAAGACATTTGGAAATACAAATACAAAGAGAAGTTAAGTCTGAGTGATGGCACCCCACATGCTCAGCTCCACACCCATGTGTCATTTATGTCAATCAGTGCAAGGACAGGGTGTTTCTCCTGTCAACAACTGCGGGCTGTATAGCTTCACTTTTGTTTCCTAGATGTTTTCCGTGCCATGTCATAGTTCTTCATGCTGTAATCCACCTAGAAATGAGAGATTTAGGTCGAGAGCTAGTTCTGTGAGTAGCACCAGCTGCACAATCTTACTTTGTGTCCTTTCTTCCCACTCCCCAACTTTCCATAAGCTTTTTTGATTACTACAAATTACAGAGAGGGTCGAGCACAATGCAGGGGTACCCACAAACTAAAACTCTGCTCTAGAAGATCTTCTAATCACAACAATTCAAGGAGTGAGAGGGAAGTCAGAAGTTAGATTGCTCTGAGTCCAGCAGCAGTTTGACCATATTTATAAACAATTTAAAAAATGATTCTTCTATATTTTTTCAAACCATTCTACCTAAATTAACCAAAGAAACACAGAAAGTTGTGTATGTGTGCATATGTGTGCATGGTGTGCATGTATGTACATGCATGAATGCTGTATGTATGTCATATGTAGATCAATCCTCCAGAAAGTGGTTTGTGTTATATATGCTCTTCTTTCAGCTATCCTAAATGATTCAATAAATATTTTTCTTTGGGTTGGGAAGATGGACCAGTTGTGGAGTGCTTGCAATGTAAGCGTGAGGACAGATCCCCCAGAACCAGCAAGGGGGAGGCAGTGGAAGGGGAATCCCTGGACTTTACTATCTCTGTTGTCTTGGCAAAATGATGGAACTCAGGCGTGAATGAGAGACTCTCTTTCAAAATATAAGGTGGAAGGTGCAGAAGAGGGTTCAATGAATAAGTACTTGCCACATAAATCTCATGAGCTGAATTTGGATCCTTACAGATCACATAAAGATGAACATGGTATCACATGCATCTGTAATCCTAGAATCATACATACTTTTGGGAGATGGAATGTGGAGACAAGATAATACTGGAAGCTTACGGGCCAAATAGCCTGGTGTACACAGTGAGTGATAAGCAAGAGAGATCATGTCCCAAAGAAGAAAGAATCAACATCTTTAACATTCACATGTGCACTGTAGCATGTGCATGCCTGTGCACATATACACAAGTGTACACACACACACACACACACACACACACTAATAATAATAATAAATGAATAAGGTAGAGAGCTACTGAGGAAGATATTGACCTCTAATTTCTAGTATGCATGTCCATACAAATATGCACGCACACACACATGTAACACACATAGGCCTACATACATGCACACATAAACTCACACCAAAAACATAAAAGCAATACTCCTTTTAAAGACCTATGAGTTTTAACTTGGGTTTATAACTTCTTGTTGAATTTCTATGGGTTCAAAATGGTATCAAAGCCCCAAATAGGCATGGTAATGCACATGCATGCCGGTGTCAAGTCCACACTGATGCCCCACTTGTTTCCATAGTTAACGAATGCTGAGTGTTTTAATGTTCTCTGACTGGCCTTACTCTGCTCTTCTCTAACCACCATTTGTGTGAACTGGTGAAATGCACACATGAGCAGCCGAGCCCGTAATTACCAAAGTGCACACATAGCTGGGCATTTAACAGAAGGCTAAAAGCTTCCTGTCCTTTACTGCAGTTCCTTTTCCAAACTCAAATTTATCCTCTAATATTCATGTGAGCTTAGGAAATACTTTTTAAAAAACCAAATAAATGGACGAATTCTGAGATAATGACTTTCTAATAAGATAGAGAGCAAAATTAAAGGACAGGTATTTTTCTTCTCCTCTAGTTAATCTTTTTTCATTCTTCCAATATGCAGTTTAGTGTATCCAATTAAAGATTTTCCAGAATTAATCTTCTGACTTTCCATTCCAAGTTCATACTCAGTGGCATGCTGAACCCTTCAAATGCCTTGTTTACCTCCATGATAGTGTTTATCATATGTGTATAAGATGAGGCTCTGTGTGCTGATCTACTCCCAGGAGGTGATTCTGCCATTCAGTTCTCAGAGTCTAGAGTTTCCCCTACATTCCATATGTTTTGTAGATGATGATTAGGCACTGTACCCACTTGAAAATAGGAGTTCCTTATCATCTCACTTCTGTGTCTATTGTTCTTCTATTGCTTATTTTAAATCAGTATAGATCAGATTCTCACTTCAAATTACTATTTAATAGCAGCTAGAGTTATTATCTGGCCTTTTCAGAAGGACTGGGTTGGATTTCCATTCATCTCTCAGCTTAGGGAATCTTCTGTATGGAAAATATTCAGTTTGAATTCAGAAAACTTTCAATTTTTAATTCAGCAACTCATTCAAATGGTATTAAAGAAATTTATCCTCATCTGATATGGATTAAATCAATCTATCATGGAGCAGGTTATCAACTTATTTAATGGGCTGAGGAAACTCCTCTTTCACATCCCCTTCTCTATGAAGTCAGTGTTGGTCAGTTAGGTGTGTTTGCTTGCTTGCTTGCTTGTTTGTTTGTGGTTTGCCTTTGTCTTACAAGCAAAACTTTGTATACCCAAACCATTATGAGCCATTAGCAATGAATTCTGGCATGGATATATTTTACTGATATTTTTCTAACATCTGAGATCAATAGCCCTAAAGAGTGAGGTTGTATTAGGATATAAGAAGAGGATAAAAAATGTTTTGTTGGAAACTGGTGGCACTAAGTTACTTGGAGGGCAGACAAAAAAGTTCCTCATCAGATGTCCTCACAAAGCCAGAGGGCAGAGAGACAAATGGACCTCAAATGTAAAATGAAATGGAAATCCAATTTCTTTCAGAAAATCCATTCGGCATTAAGTGAAGACAAGAGGGACAATGACAAATTTCTCCAACTTTCAGATGTTGGATGTGATCTGAGCAGTGTTCTTTTTAATAACCATGACAGAGGAGAGAAGACAACATGGCCAGTTTTATCTTTCCAGCTCCAACCCTATTCTACTTTCAAATTTAACATGTATTTCTACAGTGTAATATTTTGGCAACATGTCTTGATTCAGACTTGAAGTCCAATCACTTTGGAAATTAATGCAATCATTTTCATTCCTCTTGGTTTGGATCATACAACACAGAAGAAAAATGCCATAACGTGCAAAAATCCTCTACACAGAATATCTCTGTGAGGATCCCTGGGACTTTAACTTCATTGTTTGGACCATTAGGGCTTCCAAACACTTGAACAATGCTAGGATATTGCTCTGCTATAGTCACCAAGCCAAATGCACCCAGTGGCATTCTGATGCTTGAGCTATTATTACATTTTAAATTGACAATAAAAGTCCTGCTGGACAGTTTATGGTGTATAATCAAATCAATGTCACTAGAAGGATGAAGAAAAATTTGCAATTCAGGTCCTAAAGATATCATGAACTTTCCTTTAGATGACAAATAAAGGCTATAAAGGAAATACAGTTGATGTTGATGTTGCAAATAAATAAATAAATACAACAAAACACGACCCTTATAGAAAATGCTAAATATTGTACAATGTTAAACATGGTTATATACTTTGGTCTCATAACTACTTTGGAAAGTCTCTGAATCTTGTACAGTTGTCTTACTTCCACACAGCAAAGGCCAATGCTGTTCACCTAATTAGGAGCTATCTATCCCCTTACATCTTCACTGTTCTTCACACCATTATCAAGAGACATCAAGTTCCAGAATCCACTAGCCCTTCTGATTGGTGATCTTAGAATGTACCGACATCCTAGAACATTCCTCAAATAAGAGACTCTATAGATCATTTTTAAAAAAGAAAAGAAAAATAAATAAAACAATGGAAAGACTAATGTAGTGATGATGATTTTGTTTTTCTGACAAGCACGTACTTCCTACCACGATAAAAAAAAAAAAAGAAAATTTAGTTGTTCATAAGTAGGAAGGCTTTCCTTTAAGGTCAATAAATGTAGCTTCCTGGAGAAGTTACTACTTTATCTTTACCTTCTTTATATTCAGGAGTTAAAAAGAAAAGTCTTTGTGGAAAATTGCAGGAAAAATCCTTTTTGAGATGATATCACATGTTATTAGTAGGGTCTCACCATGGATCAGGAGAGTCAGTTCTCTTTATATATCTACTGGCTACTTAATAATAGTAAGACACTGATGCAGATCTAATGTTAACACAGTAAGAGCCTACTCCTCTGCTTACAATACCCTAAACTCTAAAAGAGGAGCTGCTGTGGTGGTGCATGCCTGTAATCCCAGCACTTAGGATACAGAGGCACTAGGATCAGAAGTTAGGAGTCATCATTGGCTGCATACTGAGTTCAAAGCCACCCTAAGCTACATAAGATGATATGTCAAAAATGAAGGATAAGATAAAGATAAATAAAAGGCAAGATTAGGAGATACAGTACAAAAGAGGAAAAAATCAAACTGATCAACATTTACTGAAGAGACTCAGAAATGGGATCATGGAGAGATTAGAAAATGAAATAGATCTTAAACTATGAGGGTAGGTCAGTCCCATGCAGGCTCCCTGGTTGTCAGTTCAGTCTCTGTGAACCCCTATGCGGCCAAATCAGTAGATTCTATGAGTTTTCTTGTGGTGTTCTTGATTCCTCTGGCTTCTACAATCCTTTCTTCTCCTCTTCTGCAGGATTCCAGAGCTCCACCTATTGTTTGGCTGTGGGTTTACATCTATTTCTGTCAGTTACTTGATGACGCCTTTCTGATGACAATTGGTCTAGGCACCAATCTATGTGTTCAGCAGAATATCATTAGGAATCATTGCATTGACACTTTTTTCCTCCAGTCATGTTTACTTCTATCCTAAGTCTCTGGATCACACAGCCTCTGGGTCTTGGTGTTTCAGGCAGCATCAGGGGTGGTATGCATACATATTTTCATTTATTTATTTATTTGTTTGTTTGTTTGTTTTTTGGTTTTTTGAGACAGGGTTTCTCTGTGTAGCTTTGCACCTTTCCTGGAACTCGCTTTGTAAACCAGGCTGGCCTCGAACTCACAGAGATCTGCCTGCCTCTGCTTCCCGAGTGCTGGGATTAAAGGTGTGCACCACCACTGCCCAGATAAGTATGTATACATATATTACAGTTGTGTAGCTTGGTCCACTTGTGGAACTCCTAACAGTGGGAACAGGGGCTGTCTCTGACTCTTTTACTGACTTTTGGAACCCTACTCCTTATACTGGGTCACTTTGCCCAGCCTTATTACATGGAGAGATGCTTAGTCTTACTGTAACTTTGATATGTCATGCTTTGTTGACACTTGGGGAGACCTGTCTTTTCCTAAACAGAAACAAGGAGGAGCAGGTTGGAGGGTGGGAACAGAGCAGGTTTGGGGGAAGGAACTGGGAAGGGAGGAGGGAGGAGAAACTGCAATCAGGATGTAAAATAAATAAATAAAACTTTTAAAAAATTCTTGTAAACTAAAAAAAAATCAGGTTAATCTTTGTAGACATAAGGTTGAATGTGTGTGTGTGTGTGTGTGTGTGTGTGTGTGTGTGTGTGTGCACTTGCCCATGTATATATTGAGAAGACGAAAGGATGGGAAGAAAACATGACAGAAAATAATAAGAGTTGAGAATTAGAAATAAAATTTGTGCCATATCTCAGCAACAGTCAATATGCAATCATCAATGTTTTTGAGAAGATACGTAGATGAGGAATGCATTGGGAAAAAACATTTTTAAAATTTTGTTCTTGCAAAGATATTGGAGTTTACATTATGCCAAGTGCAAAGTTCCCTGAATTCTCTTGCAGGTCTCATCTGCAATTACTCTCCAATTGTAGGCCCCAAAATTACCACATTGAATAGGAGACATTCTCCTGTTTCCACATTACACAGGTTCCAGGTTAGTATTTTATTCTTAGTGAAGCATAGGCTGCCTGTACAAGGGAGGTAAAGATAAGGAGTGGATCTTACCACTCACTCCACTAAATGATGAATGTGCTCTTAAACTATGTACAGAGAGACAATAATTCCACTCCATGGTATCAAAAGGAACACGTCAAGCAAGAGCTAAAGATGGCTGAATAACTAGCATTAACTTTTTTCATAAGATAAAATGAAATGAAAGCAACAGGCATATTTCAATCATTTAGTCTCATGAACACACCCGAACACACATGAAGGTAAAATTTTGACAATTCTCATCCCTTCCAACCTCAACACCAGTGGTGCATATCACAACACAGGCTCCTATGCCCCTTTCTTTATACTCCCAAGAACAGCAGGCTGGTCTTACTCATCTCAATCTTTATCACCTACTTTAAATTTTAGCACTTTGTATTTTTTCAAAATTAAACTGAATTTCATAATGTAGCTTGCATTCATTACCTATTCTCAATAAAATTATATCTATTAAGAAATGAGATGCGAGTGTACTTTTAAAAGTCGCAAAAGAGTGCATGACAGTAAATTAATTCATTCTTTGGAAAGAATATTAGGAAAATGACATTTGACAATGAAGTGGGCTGTCTATGACTGTTCAAACTGTCAGTAGACTCAATTAAACAAAAATACTCTATAACTGTGGGGAGTTATTGAAATGTAGGAGATAAAGGCACTGGAGTGGAACAGTAAGTAGACATTGAAATAAATGTTTTGCTTAACTCAGAAGTACTGTGATGGAGACAGAGAGACAAAGTCGAAACTGCCTAACAATGTGAAAGCCATAGTGAGTGGACTCCAGTCTTCATGGTTCCATAAGACTCTACCAATGAAGAACTAAAAGAAAGATGGTAGAAGTTCCACTTAGAGCAGACTCAACCACTGTCTGTAGCTTACAATATTAACCTTTTGCCCGGTATCCTTCCCTGACTTTCTAGGTCATTATCAGTCTTGTTTATTTTCCCTACCTCCATACCCTCACCCTCAGAAACCTCTGGGTCCTCTATGTCTTTCATAGCATTGAAACCCGAGGCAGAAAGAGGAGCCAGTCACTACTTCCTGTTCACCATTGCCTTTGAACTTGCATTCAGTTGTATGGCTAGAGTTCATTTACATGCTTCAGACTACTAAAATTTTATCGTCAGCCCAGAGCCTTCTATTTTGGCTTAACTTATCCAATCCATCTTCTGCTTCTTCCTTTGACTGTCTAGTAAGATATTCAAGTCCATTACTCTGTCTTTCCATTCTCAATAATAACCTTCTTCCATGACTCACACAGAAACTGTGGAAGTATTTTTTTTACTCTCTTCTCATGCAAGTTGAACATCAGGTCTGGCAAAGCCAGTTGCCTTATTGGAAGTATATCAATTATCCAACCATGTCTCTCAACCATCATTGCCTCTAAGGCACTGTCTCCCTTCAGAGTTGTCTAAAGAATCAGCCAGATTGACCTTGTTTAGGTTGCAATCAAGCCACATATTTACCCAAAACCTGCCATCGACTTCCTAATTTCCTCAAATTAAAGCAAAGGCTCTGTAGACTTCTAGGCCCACACCATCACACCTCCATGACTTTTTTTTGGCCCCTCCAATATTTCTTTTTATTTAGACAAAATCCTACCCTGTAGTCAACCTGGCCTTGAATCGCCAATTCTCCTGTCTCAGTCACCCTTGTCCTAGGATTGCAGACATATACCACCATGTTCAGCACACATCTCATACTTCTCAGTGTACTACCCATAATTTGTTCTAACATAAGGACCATTGTTGTATGATATTTTGTTTGTGATTTGACAAATAAAGCTTATCTAAAAGATCAAAAAAGCAGAACAGCCTCAGTCACTTTTTACCTCTACAAAATCTCAGACCAAAAATGATCAATTTTGTCTCTATGAATCCTCAGACTGAATGGCCTGAGATCCTGTCTCCACCCACCTTATATTTCAGTTTCCATCTTCCTAGTGCTGGGATTAAAGGTATGAGCCACAACTGGCTGGCTCTGTTTCTCTTTTAGACTGATTCAATCTTGTATAGTCCAGGGCGGCCTTGAACTCTTGATATTCCTGCTTCCTCCTCCCAAGTGCTGGAGTTAAAAGTGTGTGCCACCACTGCATGGCCTCTATGGTTAACTAGTGGCTAGCTCTGCCATCCAATCTCCAGGCAAGCTTTATTTGTCACAACACAAACAATATATCATACAACAGACCATTGTATGCAGAGTTTTTCATCAGGACTGCAGTCAGCTCTGTTCTATCAGCCACTTCCCAAATAACCTCACAGAAGCTCCGTATTAACTATAAATTATCAGCTGATAGCTCAGGCTTATTAATAACTAGCTCTTACAACTTAAATTTACCCATTTCTATTAATCTATGTGTTGCCACATGGCATTACCTCTTTTTTATCTTGCACTTCCATTTTCCTCTCTGTGTCTGGCTGGCAACTCCTGGTTCTTCCCAGTGTCCTCAGTCTGCTTCCCCTGCCTAACCTTATCCTATCCAGCTACTGGACAATCAGCTTCTCTATTAAACTAATCACAATGACATATATTTACACAGTGTAAAGGAATATTCCACAGATCATTGCACCTGCCCAAGCCCTCCCACTAGTTTCTCCAACCTCAAACATCTCATGGATCATTCACTTCTCTTCTTTAAGTCTTTACTAACGTATGTATTTGAGGCTAATGCCTTCCCTGAACATACTCAATAAACTCTCAGCATCTGTCTGACATTAGTTCACTTCTTCATCCATTGCTCTGCTTCTGCTCTTTCCTAAGACTTATCATTAAGTAAACTATTTAGGTATTTTACTTATTAATCTTTGTTACTTACCCTATATATTATTTCATTTTGTTCATTTCTATATCCCTGTCCTGCAGATATGAAAAATAAAGTTATAATAGGTATCATTTAGTATAGGCTAACATCTGTCAAACAGTATTCATCATAATGCAGCAATTAATATTAACTTCTACAATTTCTCTAAAAGAGATAAGCTATTATTACTTGCATTTAGCAAGTATGAAAGAGCCCCAAAAGTTCTGAACACTGTGTCTATGATGAAACAACTGATAACAGGCAATGAATTAATGCTTATTCATAATATACATATTTCATAAGAACTGAATTACCTCCAGACACAGCTGTTTTAGAAAAATGATCCTTCATGTCTGCTAAATGGGTGACATTAATTATATACTCTTTTGCACATGTACACATATATAAACATTGGCCTTAACAAAATTTTCATGGAAAATTAAAATTATAATCATTTTTAAATTATTGCAAATATAGCTCCTGCCAGGGAAATAGTTAGGTACATGATACATAATTTTACAGTTTTTTTTTTCATGGCATTTCATTCTCCTTGGTTCTTGTTACCACCCATTCAATTTACATTATTTTCTTCCATAACTCATAAGACTATGAAAATCAGTTGGTGTTTTTAATTTTAGAATGATAAAAATATTTTGATAAATTTTATAGTACTTTAATACTTGATCCCTCCTATATTTGAAATATGTGGTTGAAAAAATGTTTTAGAACTATTCAATATGTCTTTGAAAGATGAGAGTCTCTTAAAAACACAATATATATCGTATTTGCCTTATATTTTTAATTAATTTGATCAATTTGAGTCGTTGAACTGCCAGTTTAGTCAGAGAAAATCAAAAGAAATTTTTATGAATTTTTCAATGTTTGATTTTTAACGCCAAGAAGTTGATTAATAATAATTTTATTCTTTTTTTCCCCAAAATGTTAGTTTATCAATCAAGGTAGCTCAGATGATGACCAAGTATGGTTGTATCTAACAGGGGGAGGTCTTTTGCCTCACCCCTTGGCATTGTTATAAAAAGCCCTTTTAAATAAAGTTCTGGGCCATTGGGTATTGACCCAGGTCCTCCCAAAGCTATCCTGTGTTTCTTTCTGTCTTTCCTCTCATTGGCTAGGCCTATCATTCTATCTACAAGTTCCTTATTCCTCTCTCCTCCTCACAGGAACCCTGTAAAAGTGGGGGCTGGTCTCCAACATTGTTTCTTATGATAAAATCTTTCTCATTGACGAAAAGTAGTAAATGTTAAAAGATATACACAAACCCAGTCCTGAAGAATTTAACAACTATGTAATTATTAGCATTTAGCAAACAGTTCATTTTTCTGAAATACACAGCATATTTAATTCATTTTTGGGATGGTTAGAGCATTTGGGAATTTGGTAAAATAGGCATTATCTGCAATTATTTTAAAAGTTCTTTTTTATATACTACCTTCAAATTCTTAAATAAAAAATGCATATAATTCTTAGGTTTGGGTTGAGGAAGGAGGGTAAACAGCAGGATAACTGAGCCTGGTAATAGTAACATATATCTAAGCAGAATTTAAATATTTACTTAAAAAAATCGAGCCGGGCGGTGGTGGTGCATGCCTTTAATCCTAGCACTTGGGAGACAGAGCCAAGTGGATCTCTGTGAGTTCAAGGCCAGCCTGGTCTCCAAAGCGAGTTCCAGGAAAGGCGCAAAGCTACACAGAGAAACCCTGTCTCAAAAAAATAATTACTTTAAAAAATCACACCTAATGGTGAGATTCCAGGAGAGGAAATATCTGAAGAGATTTACAAGAAGCTGAAAAAGTTAATTAAGTAATATTTTAATCTAAAAACCAAATCGCTTTATAAGGCATATTTAATGGTTTCAATAAGGCAAAAAGAGAATAGTATTTTTCCTTTTTAATTTCCAACTTAATTCATTTTAGCAAACTTTGAAATTTACATGTTTGCCAGGTTCAAATGCAAATTTTCCATCACAATTGTCAGCTTAGAAGGAAGGGATTTTTATAAACTCAAAGTGCAATTATTTCACTGCTCCTGGGAATTAAGCTTTATTCTGTCTCAAACATCTCAAAACAGATAATGCAGCCATCAAAAAATAAAAACAAGGTTATTTTGACCTAAGTAATGAATAAAACCTTAACCTACACTAAGAATTATTCTAACATAATTTATTCTTTTTTCATATTACACTATTTTAATGTTTATATCATTAGAAAGCTTGTAAGTAATTCATTGGTGTCAAAGTATAAAATTTCTAAAATAAAAAGTAAAAGTAAATGAAATGTAATAATAGTCCTTGAAAGTTGAAACTGTAACACTTCTCAAAATACATTTGTGCTCATCAAGACCACAGAAAAAATTAACTATATTAAACCAATATAAGGAAAATATACATGCTTTCTGAAACTTTAAAGTTTATAAATATAGCTCAACTTCAAAACTATCAACATGTACAGCATGGTTGATCACAATTGTCAGTTTGATTGGATCTATCTTGCCTAAGAAACAATATGTGGAGGTTGTATGTAAGGGGTTTCCAGACAATTTAAGGCTGAGAAAGGAAGACTTACTCTGAATGTGGAAGGCGATAGACCTGATAAAAAGTAGGAGGCAAGCTGAACATCAATATCTGTCCTTATTCTCCTGCCCCACACTTTCCTCTCCATGGTGTACTGTATCCCCCAGAACTGTAAGATCCAAACACTTCCTTTTTTGTTTTTGTTTTTGCTTTGTTTTAGGTATTTCGTCACAACGCAAGTAGCTAACACAAATTCAAATTCATGTCTTTACCAGAGAAAGCCTCATCAAATATAGCATTTGGCAAATTTAAAGCATCTAAAGAAACATCAAACTACACAAAATTAAGAAATGTGAAATAGGGGTAGGCAGAGTGGCTATATATAAAGGCATTCGCTATACCAGCCTAATCACCTGAGTTCAGTCATAGAACCAACCTGTGCAAGTTGTCCTCTGATGTACACAGGGACACATGTACCTACATATGCATTGGGGGAGAAGGTATGACAGGGAAGGGGAGAGATAGAGCAAAAGGGAGGGAGGGAGGGAGGGAGGGAGGGAAAGAAGGAAAGGGAGAGGATGAGAGAATTTTTAAATTAAAAACTATTAACAGAATTGGAAGTTAGATGTTTTTATTGTTAATTTCAAGTAAAATTCGGAGACATTGATACCATGGAATAGTTTTTACCACTTTATCCTGTCTGACATTTGCCCCAGAATGGTGTAATATTCTTTACTACATGTTGTAAAGGGGTTCACTCAGTAGCTTTTAACTTTTTCCTCACTTTTAATACAAAACAAACTTCAATTAAATAATAAAATTAAATAATTTTAATCAAATGTAAGCACTGATGAACTTTATTTTTAAGACAGTCTTGCTGCCTATCTCAGTCCAGCCATAATTTCATAACCTTCAGCCTCCAAAATGATAGAATTACAGATATGTGCTAGACATCAACACCAGTAGAATTATTATCATCCTCAATTTGAGTTGTAACCTCGGTGTGATGGTTAGTGTTAATCATCACCCTGGTAAAATTTAGGATGACATGGAACATGCTCTTCTTGGCATATGTAGGGATTATTTTAATTAAATTAACAGAGGTAGTAAGACCCATCCACTGTGTATGACACCCTTCCCCGCTTGGGATCCTGCACTACATGAATGATGGCAGGTAACTAACCAGCAGCCTGCATCTTTATCCTCCTCTGTTTCCTAAGTGTGGGTAAGATGTGACCAGAAGCTTCAAGTTTCTGCTGTCTTGACTTCCTTGCCAGGATGCCTTGAACTGTGAGCCAAAATAAACTTCTTCTTTTAAGTTCCTTTTGTTGAAAGACCCTAACCCTTCAGGCTTACAACCCAAGCCCCAGGAAATAAGGAACTAAAAAGAAAACTAATTCCAAGGGCCACCTACTGAATCATTACTCAACCTCCCTGTAACAATGTAACAATGTAAAAAGATTTCTGTTAAGAGATGTGCTCAACTGTGACTGGGATAGTTACAAGTGTTCCAGGAAGGACCACTATGACCTTTGTGTAAACTCCACTCCCACCCTGATACCCCCCTTGAGGTTTCAGGAAGAATGTACGTCAGATGTGACTGTACCTACTCTGTGATCAGACCAGGATCTTGTGAAATGAGGTTGTATGGAAATTGTAATCTTATGGCTTTTGTGGGTTTTTCATTTAAAAGCCCCCATGGGCTGCAGTAAGATGTGACTCTTGCTCTCAGGACAAGAGTTTGCGCTTCTGTACAGATGCTTCAATAAAAAAACTCACGCTGTTGCATCAACTGGACTGGAGTCTGGATTCTTGGGGCACCCACTAGAGACTCCCCAGATTTGGGGTCCAGCATTGTCAGAATATTTTACCACAGCAAAAGTAACTGAGACACTGGGATACCTTGCTTCAATTCAATGCAAGCAGATGGTTTCTGAAGGCCTGCAATGTGACATTAGTTACCCAAGTAGGTAGTAAAAGCATGAGTGTTCTGTGTGACACTCGGCAATCTAATATCAGAGCCTGCATATACTGCACTCTTCTTTAACAAAGCCTGAACTTAGTAACTTAATTCTATCAAACAGGACTGGCTTTTGTTTTCTGTCTCTGCCTCTCATGACCACATTGATGAAGAAAGGCCAAGGCAATGATAAACCAGGGATCTTACCAAGCAACCTAGGAGGAATAGAACCTTGCTAGAAAACTATGCATGCAGAAGCAAATTCTACCAAATAAATCTGGAAAAGACTGTAGTCCCAAGCTGACACCTTGACTGCAGCTTAGGTAAGCAGGAGAGCTCAGCTAAGCCAGTATTGGATTCCCTCCTCCATTTAGGAATGCAGTAGGTAACTAAAATTGTGTTATGATAATAGCACTGTACTGGCTGGTTTTGTGTTATCACCTTGACACAAGCTAGAGTCATCAGAGAGGGAGGAGCCTCAGTTGAGGAAATGCCTCCGTAAGATCTGACTGTGAGTCATGTTTTTTCAATTAGTGATTAATGGGGATGGGCCCAGCCCATGGTAGATAGTGCCATATCTGGGCTGGTGGTCCTGGGTTCTAGAGAAAAGCAGGCTAAGCAAGCCAGGGGAAGCAAGCCAGGGGTAGCAAGCCAGTAAGCAGCATTCCTCCATGACCTCTGCATCTGCTCCTACCTCCAGGGTCTTACTCTGAGTTTCTGTCCTGACTTCTTTCAGTGATGAACAGCAATGTGGAAGTGTAAGCCAAATAAACCCTTTTCTCCCCAGTTTGCTTTTTGGTCACAGTGTTTTATTGAAGCAATAGAAGCCCTAAGACAAGCATACAACATTAAAAGAATGAAGTTGATTTTAATATAAGACAATATATAATGAATGAAGAAACTGTTTGAAGCATCAGTGAAGCATTGCAAATGATGGGTGGTTCCTGATAAGAAATATTTCTGAAGAAGATTGCCCAAATGGGCAACGAAAACAGATGGCAACCATCTAATTTGAATGGTACTAAGGAATCTAACTGCTGTTCTGTGAAAGGTGAGAAACCATTAAAGATGTTTAAGGGTAGAAATTATGTCATGAGGTTCATTTTGGAGGTCAAAGTTTTGGTGCCTTTCTTTATGGTAGATTAGAAATGAATGGGGAAAAAAAAACCACCTAGCACATTGCAAAAGTTGAAATGATGATGAATGTGGTCTGAGATATCAGAAGTGGCAGAATGGAGAAAAACATGAAATTCACGGGAACAAAATTGCTAGGATTGGCAGAACACATTGTCATGGGAAAAATGAATAAAAATAAGTTGGAAAGATGGCACCCGATCTCTAAGCCACACCAATGTGGAGAAATGTCACCATTATGAAACAAGGGAGTGAGGAAAAAATGGAGGGGCTATGCAAAGGACAAAGCTAGTTTGTTTAAAGTGGACTTGTTTGGGAGACAGCAGGAAATGTATACACTAACAAGTCAGCAATTTTCAAGACAATTATGATGCATAACAAGCAAGTCAGAACTGCAGGTAAGGTTTGGGGAATAATTAACTTAGGGATGCTGGGAAAAGCTATGGAAAAAAATGAGGCAGCCCACTGCGTGCTTAAAAACCTCTCATTGCTCTCTCCAACCAGTGGGATAAAATCATTAAAATACCCACTTATGCAGCCTTAGCTGCCCAAAATGCCAACATACATTCCATAGTCTAAACACACACAATTATTACCAGGTCTCCCGGTATACCACCCCACACCTAAAAAATCCTTGCAACTCCTATTCCAAAATGCACCTTCCAAAAAAAATTTTTGTAAACTTCATGGAACTTCAAGCGTTAGTTCATTTTGCTTCTAGAATATATCATCCTCATGACTAAAAAGCTTTTATCACAAAATATTGTTATTAAGTTTTCTTACCTTTAGTTCCTAACACTTAAACTGGATCAGTAATTCACACATATTAATTTGAATATGCAGTTGTGTCTGAGGTGTATATAACATAAACTTAATATATAAAACAAAGTAATTATTGAGTAATAAAACAAGCGACAGGTGATGGAAGGGCCATGAAATTATACAAAACATTTTGCCTTAAGAGGCAGACCAATGAAAAAGAAATAAGGGCAGTAAGGAATTAAAATGGTGATGTGTACAGACACTTTTCCACTTAAGATGAGATTAAATCTTGATTAAAGCCATGTAAATTAAGAATATTGAGAGTCTGAAGTCCCTTGAGCACACCTACTAAACAGCATAGTTCAGCACCCAATACTCTGTAAAGCTCTGGTAGATTCTCCTCACAGGTATGCAGCTGCAGCACATTATCATACTTATATTACCAGCCTAGGAAAAGGACCTCTATTCAAATTTTGAAATGCCTTTGCAATTGAAAATGTATTATTTTCACACAATCACAAAACAGAAAAATTTTAAGCTAGCCATTGTAGGTTTGACACTACTTTGAAGGGGCAAACTTACCTGACTCTAGAAGGGAACCTTTCAGTCACCACCTGTTGCAATTTCAGTTTTAAAAAATATAATCAAATTAATGTTTTGTGACATTTGGAAGGCTTGTGGATAAAAAAAACCAGAGAATTTTTATCAATTCTACTAGGAAAGGCTTCCTGTCGATTATTTTGCCTCTTACACTGAAGGGTCACAATAAATTATCCTTTCTCAGAACTATGGAACTCTTCAATGTATTTCCCTTTTTTTCTTTTGTTCACATTTATGTACTTGTCTGGGCCAAACAAGATCATTCTACCTCCAGCCTTGTTCATAAGCAAGCACAGCTGCCCTCTTGTCCTCCAGAAATTCAATGACACTGAGTAGCTGAAGTGCTCTCCTGTGTACATCACTGTCTTTGGGCAGCTTACACTCAGCACTGGGCAGCACAGAAAACCATGCATGTTCTCAGCACCATCGCAGCGCAGGTGAGCTTTGGGTTCATGAGCTTCTTCCAGCATTTAATTTGAAGTGGAACATGGAACTCAGCTGTTAATCAAAGTCTGTTCTTTCCTATGGTCATTAAATTTAAAAAAAAAAAACATTAATTCATGTGGGTTAGGGTAAATTATGTATCATAATTAAATTTTCTTTTGCTCCTCACTTGTAAACATTCACTATTTTTTTTCTATGACTGAAAAGTTTCCATTCTAACTTATATGAGCAATTAAAAAATGAAAAATTAATCCTGCTATGCTCACATTGCAATACAACCCAAAGTAAACCTACCAAAATAACCGATGGCATAGAGTTAGCCTATTATTTTTGTAGAATAAATTGGTTTTGAAATAAGACACCGTATAATAAAATAATACTGTAATTACAAATAACTACTATGAAGACATTATTAGGTGTTAGGCAATGAAATAACAGCCTCTGAGAGGTGAACTGACTCATTAAAAACAGTGTGTTTAATAAGGAGTAAGAAAGGATGCAAACCTGGAGGTGGACTTCAAGGACCAGGATCTTAACTAATGCTTTGGAGTATGCAGGATGCAAAATGCTATGCCATTTGTGATTTACAATATAATACTAACATTGTATAATACTCAAAATACCACTAAATGATGCCAGATATGAGCAAAAAGGTCAGTTGCATTATTGGATAATACAATAACTATAGGTAATAATAATAACATGCTATATGTTTGTAAAGGCTTAGAAAGTAGGATTGTGAATGTTTTTCCATCAATGATAAATAATTGAGGGGATGGACACATTTAGTGTAATTTAAATATTGCGCAATTAAACATATAACACATCATAAACCCTAACTATGTACAGTTTTTATGTTTTGTATAGCTATCAAAATAAATTTCATATAAAATTTTAAAATGGTTGCTAGAAGTAGAAACCAAATATCTTCTGTAGATAAACAACTCCCCTTTGAACTATTTTTTTCTATTCTAAGTAACTGGACAAATATTTTTACTTAAAAAATAATCAAGAAGTTGGATTCTTATCTCTGCTTTCAATCATTAAAAGTACCAAAAAAAAAGTTAATGAAGAAAAAGGCACAAAGGCTGACAGAAAGACACTAGACAAACCTCCTGGATGAGAAGTCTGGGGGAGGTTTGGGTAAAATCTCAGATTTAGCCAGGCGGTGGTGGCGCACGCCTTTAATCCCAGCACTCGGGAGGCAGAGCCAGGCGGATCTCTGTGAGTTCGAGGCCAGCCTGGACTACCAAGTGAGTCCCAGGAAAAGGCGCAAAGCTACGCAGAGAAACCCTGTCTCGAAAAACCAAAAAAAAAAAAAATCTCAGATTTAAACTGATCCTCCTCCAGGGTAGAGCCTGGTGGGTTCAATTGCAGAAGGCTGCTCCAGATCTCATCTTCTGAGAACTGAGCAGGCAATGCCAGGCCTGGAGATCCTTTGGGGCTAATCTGGTATCCTCACAAGCTCGCTCAACAGACCCACAAGCTCCCTGAAATTCTGCCATCATAGTCACAGTTCAGAGCCATGTGTGACTTCAAAGAGAATTTGCTTAAACCTAGCAGGAAAGAATTGAGATGGAAATTTAAATCTTTAATAATTGTTTTCTCTGTCTTTTTCCATCAAAGACATCTAACTGCTAATCAGAGCTTCTGCAAGGCAAGAGATACTATTACAGAATTATCACCTGAGTAGATACAATTTTATTCCAGAGGAGATATTTGACAGATTAGTTAGCTCATGTCACCTTTTCAGAAGCTGTTCACTTTTGTTAGACTTTTAAAATATTTGAAATGTTTCACAGACAAAACTCCAAGGAGCCCAGAAATACCAAATTGACTCCACTACGAATCAGAACAAAGCCTGCTGCATTTAAAACACTTGGTTATCATTTCTCAATATGAGTCAAATGCCTTTTGTGTGGAGAGTCCAAAGCCAGTAGAATATCCCTACTAGTCGGCTGAGACTCTGGACTGCTTTGAGCTCCTCTAACTATTGTCTCAAGTCAGGAAGAAAGCAATCTCCTAAGGCAGAATTTAGCTGAAAACTAGAAACTTGTATCTTGCCCCTCTAACTTTAACCTCCTCTCTTGACAAATTCTCAATATTTAGTTTTGACCCAACTTAGTTATTTATTTTTTTTTTTTTACTTTCTGTTCAACACTATCTGGCACATATCTTTTTACTTAGATTTTGCAAAAACACTTTTGAGTATGTGTGTGCATAATGTGTGTGTAAATAGATGGATACATAGGTATATACGTAGATAGATGATACTAGGTAGATAGATGATAGATAGGTAGGTAGGTAGGTAGATGATAGATAGATAGATAGATAGATAGATAGATAGATAGATAGACGATAGATAGATAGATAGATAGATAGATAATGTGTGTGTGTTTGTGTGTGTGTGTGTGTGTCACACAAAAACTGTGTGTGATAAACAAGATGCTGATGATCACATGCCTAGTAAGAAACCACCCTAGCAGCATGTATGGTCCTCTCCTTGCTCCTCCTCCCATCCCTTCACTTCTATGCATTTCTCACTCTTGGCATTTTTATACCATCCCAAACTTGCCTTTGTTTCTATGACATTTTTCTCTACTGAGTTCACTTTCAACTTCAAATAACCATTTATTTCTGATACTGAACAGCCCTGTTATCAGTCTCCTTCAAAAGCGGACCCTGAAGGCTTCCTTCTTTCTAACATAAAGAGGTCTCTCAAGGTGTTTTGTTAAAAATGTCTATCTACCTAGCAGAAAAACTCATGCCACTCCCTTAGGGGCAGTGCTAGGACCTTTAGTTATATATCTAAACAGCTCTGCTTGTCATTCTGTTCTCAAATAGCTTTGTCATCTAAATAAAATGCATGTGTTAACAAAAAGTTAACTCAAGACAACAAAGTACTCTATTCATTTTTTATTAAGTCATAATAAAAATACATATAACATCCATTCCATTATTATATTCAAATTGTTACTTTTCAACCTTAAAAATGGCATGTGTCATGGCCTTAATTAGACAAAAAACTTTATAGTATTTGCATGATTTATGAACTATAGAAAATCAATTAATTTTATTGTTGTTACTTAATTAAAGCTAATAGTATTTTACAATAGCTACAAAACTAATAGCTATATTGTGCTTAATTCTACCAGCTCATGTTATGACTGAATATCATGTGCTAGTATGAACAAGGGGTGCACAAGTGGATTTTATGTGTACATATCCATGTGTACTGAGTTCACTTTATTATAAGTGAGATTCCCACTTATATTAGCCAAAGATAATATTTTTCACAGTTTTGTTATTTTCTAAAAGAAAATAAAAAGACTACTTGGTAAATATTTTCTAACCATGTCCACTTGTTCTTTGCCAATAAAGCAGACTCCATTTGCAAAAGTACCATTAAAAGATAATGGGGCAATTAAATATGATACCCATATGAAACTTAAACAGAAAAAGCATTCTGCAGCTATTTATTTAGAGCTAAATTTGGTAAATAGAATCAACGTTGTTGAAGAATTGCCATGTGTGCTCTAACCAGAAAAAAAATGTGATTTTTCTTGGACTGCAATATTTATGAAGATCTCCAAACATGCCACTTAAATGACTCAAATTTCACATTCATTTTATCCTCCCTCCAAGGGACTGATCAGTCATGTATGGTGCTACAGATCTCAGGATTTAAAGGTATTACCTTCAGATGTGACAAGAGCTTACAATTCCCAAACAAAGGAATCAACTAAATTGTATCATTGGTATATCTGATTATTTCTACATTTGAAACCTAAGGTCTGTATGAGAAAGCAGCAACTTCAGAAAATAGTTCATTCAAAAGCACTGGGAAAATAGTGATCCAGGATCTAGATGCTTCTATCTTTATCTCCTGTTTATTTTCTTTGCATTTTTGTACATCAGTTGCTTGGCTGTGTTTTGGCTTATATTGCACCAGAACAAGCTTGTACGTGCATGGGCTTTTTTTTGTACCTACTCTATAATATCTTCTCTACTGTTTTCATCTTCTAGCAGTGGAGTCCATCTGTCATTTCCAATCACAACATGACAAGAAAACTCCTCCTCCCAAATCACTTTGATATTGCAGTTGGCTTTCCTCCTAAATACTATTGTAGAAAATAAATTCCAAGTGAAAACAACTTACCAGGAAGACTCACATACAAGTATAGAAAATGGGAGAGATAGAAACTGGAGGAAACAATTCATGCTGACAAACGGGCAAAACACACACACAAAAAAAAACATATATTAATACAGTCTACTATGACAACTTTGCAAGCTCACAACCCCTCACTAACTAAAACCAGCTGAAAGGCCAGGCCGAGAGTTTGAAGAACTACTTTATGACTACACCACTGATAATGAGCTCTCACTGGGGCTCCTTTTGTATATCCTGTTGTTGTCCCATGTCATGGAGATCCTGCTGTTGTGGATCTGTAGGTCAGTCCACTTCACATGCTGCAACAGTTCATAAATGTGGTGGATGTTGGGGTGGGGTCAACTCACAGCCCTGGTTCTGGGCCTGGGTGGTAACAGGGTTGGCCAGCCCACCAGGTTTCCTTCATCTTCACTACCTACCTGAATGAGCTCTCCAGCACTGCCTTAACTAGCTCACCCAAACCATGCTGGGAAAATGGATATGAACATGTAGTAAAATAAAACTCTACCTTCATCTCTCACCATGAACATCATTCAACTGAAAAGTCATTGAGGACTTCAACACAAGACTCGATACATTAAAACTGCTAAAGAAAAGAGTAGGGAGCACATTCAGCATATAAGCAAAGGCAAAGACTTTCTGAATAGGACTCTAGTAGCTAAGGAAATAAGACCAACAATTGACGCATAGGATCTCATGAAATTCAAAGGCAACTTTGAATTAGTAGACTGTATTAATATATGTTTTTTTTGTGTGTGTGCGTGTGTGTGTTTTGCCCGTTTGTCAGCATGAATTGTTTCCTCCAGTACATCAAAGAAAACTGTCACTCAGATTAAGAGGCAGCCTATAAAATGAAGAAAATCTTTGCCAGACCATACCTGCAATAGAGGATTAATATCTAGAAAACAAAAAGAGCTCAAAGAACTAATCATCTGGACCTGCCTCAACTGAATCTACCAGGCCAAGCTGAATCCCCAGGGAAGACCTTGCCTTGGAGGAGGTGGGAATGGGGAGAGTTGAGGGGGAAAGCTGGGAGGGTGGGAGGAGGGAGGACAGGGGAATCCATGGCTGATATGTAAAATTAAATTAATTATAAAATAAAAATAAATACATAACCCTATTTAAACAATAGATAATCAATCAAAACAGCTATGAAGAAAAAATTAAATGAATTTTCAAGTAGAAACAACAGCAAAAAAGAAATTATATTGAGTGTGGTAACCCAGACATGAAAAGATAAATACCGTGTTTCACTAATCGTGTTTGGACACTCTCTTCACATCTTCAGATTTTTGTGTTTACCTGTGGTACCCACCTGTAGGAAGAAAGGAAATATAAAAAAAGCCATTGAGTGAGGATACCTGAAGTGAAAGGTGATAGTATGATGGAGGTAAGATGAAAACAAAGAGTATTTGGGGTATGGAAAGTTTAGGCAGGGCTAACTGTGGGGGGCAGGGAGGTAAGGAGGGAAAGGAAGGTTTAACCAAAGGAAAATTGCATGAAAAATCCATAAAGAACCTTATGTGGTGGTATTGTGTTCTCCAAAATATTGTGTACTCTAATAAATTTATCTGGGGTCAGAGAACAGACAGCCACTAGATACAAAGGCTAGAAAATGGTGGCACTCACACCTTTAATCCTAGCATTCCAGAGATAGAAATCCCTCTGGATCTCTGTGAGTTCAAGGCCACATTGGAAACAGCCAAGAATGGTGACACGCCTTTAATCCCAGAAAGCCAGCCTTTAATCCCAGGGAGTGATGGTAGAAAGCAAAAAGATATATAAGGCGTGAGGACCAGAAACTAGAAGCATTTGGCTGGTTAAGCTTTTGGCTGGTTAAGCATTTGGCTGGTTCAGTTCAGCTGAGATTCATTCCGGATGAGGACTCAGAGGCCTCCAGTCTGAGGAGACAAGACCAGCTGAGGATCCGGCAAGGTGAGATAGCTGTGGCTTGTTCTGTCTCTCTGATCTACCAGCATGGACCCCAATAACTCGCCTCGGGTTTGATTTTATTAATAAGTACCTTTAAGATTCCTGCTACAACCTTATAACTTTGTAAGTCAACTTAAAAAATGTAAGTTAAGAGATTTGAGAGATAGTTTAGTTGCTAAGCTTTTTGGCTCTTCCGGAGGATCTGACTGAGTTCAGCTCCCAGCACACACACTAGGAAGCTCACAACTACCCCCCAGCTCTAGTTCCAGAGGATCCTCAACTTCTTTCTGGCCCTGTGGGCACATGCACATAACACACACACACACACACACACACACACACACACACACACACACACACATCTTTAAAATCACCTTTAAATATTTGTATGTGTATGTGTGTGTCTGTTACATAAGGTTTTTTTTTTAAAGAGAGAGAGAGAGAGAGAGAGAGAGAGAGAGAGAGAGAGAGAGAGAGAGAGAGATTGGGGCTGGAGAGATGGCTCAGTTGTTTAAGAGCACTGGCTGTTCTTCCAAAGATTCTAAGTTCAATTCCCATGGTGGCTCACAACCATCTGTAATGAGATTTGGTGCCCTCTTCTGGCCTGTAGGCATACATGCAGACAGAACACTGTATATATAATAAATAAATAAATCTTTAAAAGAGAGAGAGAGAGAGAGAACCTGCATGTCTGCATATGCTGATCCTGAAAACCAAGGATTACTGTCCTGGTTGGTTTTTGTCAACTTGACACAAACTGAGATGTCTAAACCTAGGAAGGGGGAGTCTTAGTTGAGGCATTGCCTCCATCAGACTGGTCTGTATGGAAGTTGGAGAGATTTTCTTGGTTACTGACGTGTAAGGGCCCAACAAATTCTGGGTGGTTCTATCCCTGGGTAGAATACACACACACACACACACACACACACACACACACACACACACACATACACACACACACACACACACACACACACACACACACACACATATATATATATGTATATATATATATATATATATATATATATATATATATATATATATATATATAGAGAGAGAGAGAGAGAGAGAGAGAGAGAGAGAGAGAGAGAGAGAGAGAAATCTACTGAACAAGCCATAGCCAGTAAACAGCCTCTCTCCATGGCTCTGCTTCAGTTTCTGACTCCAGATTCCTGCCTTGAGTTCCTGCCCTGCTTTTCCTTATTGGTATTTATCACAGCGATAGAAACCTTCACTAAGACCATCACTATTAACAAGACTATCCCTTATGATGTCTCGATAACTCACACCTGACTAAAGCATTGCCATAAATTCCTCACAGGTAGCCTCTTTCCAGGTTTCCTATTTTTATGCATTCCCCAAAGCCCACCTTATTGCAGCAGCCAGAATCAGCCTTCAAAAGGCAAATCAGATCAGGTGCCCCTTTGATTAAAACACACAAGTGATTGCTTCGCACTGATAATATGATCCAGACAAGGTCTTGTGTGCCTGCCTGACTTTGTCCTGACTATGTCTGCCCTTGATTGCTCCAATTGCTTGATAGGAGCCCTTTTCCATATGCTGACATCTGCTGGACTTGCTTGCACCTTGAGAATCTGCTATTTCTTTTTCTCTGCCTGGAATGGTCTGTCCCCAGGAGCTGAGGTAGAGGAAAATCTAAGAGAGACACATTTATGAGGCCTAGAAAAAAAATCTGAGAAAGTGCATCGGATATGGTGGAAACACATCCTGCTAAGCACTTAAGATAACAGCTCCAGATTTCCTACTATTCTGTTCTTACAGATACCCTTGCTTATATGTAGCTTTGATCATTTGTACAGTAATTCTTTCTATTTCCATAGGCTATGGCTAAATAGTTTGCATATTATGCAGGTATAGCCAAGAACTTACAATTTTTCCTACTTAGCTACTCAGAATCATAAATTACACCAAGCACAGAGCACAGAAGAAACAGGCGGTAGCACATACTATATCAGCTGTCAAGATGTTTCTCTCAGAACATAGAACCTTTTTGATATTATTTCCTCCAAGTTACTTCACATTACCTTTTTGGCAAAACATTTCCCATCAATATCTGCTAGATTCAAATAGTATAAAAAAGTTAATTAAAAGGTCATTTCTAGTATGAACACCTAGTAAGGTAATAAGACGTATCTGTCAAGCTCAAGTATTAGCATGGTTTTTGGAGGGATTTGGGGATATACTGTCTAGTTAAGTAGCCCAGGTTATCCTCTTACTCGCAGTTCTCCTGCCTCAGTCTCCCTGTGGTAAGATGTCAGGCACATGCTACCATACTCAGCTAAGAATTCATGTTTTGATATTTTCTATTTAGTATTTTTTTATTTCCTCAAAAAGTTTCGCTGAAAGTGTATTACCCTTAGAAATTTTATTTTTTTAACTATAAAATGTGATTACAAAGACAAAAAGATTCTGAAGTATCCTAAGTCGTCCTAAGGTTCAAAACTCAGTCTCTTTAGTTTGTCATTACTCACTGCAGATTCATTCAGAAACTCTGAGAATTATAAGCAATAATTAAGGCAAAGTTGGTCCAGAGTAATTCTATGAACAAAAACGATAAGCTCCTGGAGATTTCATTCAGTGTTTTCCAGTACTGCTTGCTGCTTGCTTGTTCTTTCAGCTCCTCCAAATTCAGGACCCAGGAGACTAGGATAATAATGAAAGGAATGGGGCCATAATGAAAGAATGCCTTTCAGAAACTGTTTCATCAGGATATGAGTGTTATAAAATTTTCAATTTGATGAGGTTTTATATACACATACACACAGAAAACCATTTCGACAAATTGAGATACCTTCTTCTCTCATCTCCACAGGTTTCCGGGTATCCATTTGTTTGTTTAGGTCTTAGTCTTATTTTTTTTTTATGTTATCAGCAGTTAATAAGATCTACCTTCTTGACTGTTAAGTGCACAGTCTTGACTGTTAAGTGCACAGTGCTCTAAAACACAAAATGTTTTAGAGCAGATCTCTAGAATGTGCTCAGAGACCTTCAAGGACCAGCAGGCGGCATTTCTCATGTACAAAAACACTGTAACACAAGAGTGCTCTTCTGCAGCAAGAGAGGATCAGCTTTCAGAGTCAGTGTTACCTCAGCTTCCCTCCCCATGAATAATCATTAATGATTCCCTGGAACTCTCCATAGCATAGCAGGTGTGCTGCTGCTTGCTGGTGACAGTGTCACATAATCAAAGAGCTGGAAAGGATCTGCAGGGCTAGTTCATGGGAATTCTTTTGGAAAATGAGACCCAAAGAGAATAAGTGCCATGTTCTGAGATGTTCTGTGCAGATAATCACTATCAATGGATGAAGCTAGTTTGTCTCTTAAAAGGATTCCATCTGAACTTTCCTTATAATTGGAAAAATATACAAATATACCCACCCCTTGCATATATAATGATCTAAAAGTCAATTCAACTTTAATAACCATGACTCTGAAAATAATTTTTATATCTAAAAGTTAATAGTATTTCCTACTTTTTTCTAAACTGTTTTGTGGAAATTTGTTGACTCAAATTTCAGGGAAAAAAATCTAATTCCATACAAAATGTGTGCCTTTCCCAAAAAACCATCAGGTTGATGATGATGATGTTTTGAGGAGAAAGGCATACCTTTGTGTGCCTCATCCTCAGCCTCTGGATTCTAATCTTAACTTATAGACGTACAAGAAGCATTTACTCAGCTAGGAGCAATCCCATTCAGTGTGCCTGATGAGAATGCCACAGACAGACCAGATTTGACATTATCAGTTAATAATGCACTGTGAGATGAGAAAATTGATGTTTTCTGCAATTCAGTTTAGTTTGCCAGGAATCGTAGTTCCAATGGGGCCAGGCAGAAATTCTGTCCTCATGAACAGTCCCCCCATTCTTTTTCCCCTCTGCCAGCCTTATTCATGAATTCACCCTTTCCACAGTAGAAGCATAGCAAACCAGAACTCAGATCTGCTCACTCACTGGACCACAGACTGGAGAAAATGCAAGAAGAAAGACCCAGATCTGCTACATGTGTGACACTGCAGAGTAAGTGACCTCTAATACCATATTTCCTTATAAAATTTCAGATATATTGCCTAACTCGCACATGCTTCTCTGAATGAGATGGTATTTCAAACATGCTTGGCCCCCAAAGGTGAATATTTTTAACATATGCTACCACTTTTCTGTTTGACACTGTTTCATTGAGAAAGAAATTCAAATACATAAATTTGCTTTTAGAAAATGAAATTGAGAATAAAACCCACACCTACTTATTATTAGTCTTTTTCTGTTTAAACTGCTAACCCCATTCAGTAATCCTTCTGGATCTGTGAATCTGACTTTGCTTAATGTTCTATATGTCAGATGTATGTTGGACTTTCTTCATGGTTTCATTAATTTGACATATTTTCAAAGATCATATTGCTACAGTATACATATGTATGTTAATATTCATTTCTGACTACTATTCCATTATATTAGTGTACTACTTCAGCAGTTGATAGACTCTTGCATGTTTATGCTTTAGGATAGTGCTGTGGAATAATCTTTCTGTACACTGTGAATATTACTTTCATTGGTTAATAAAAAGCTGACAGGCCAGTAACCAGGCAGGAATTATAGGTGGGACAGCTAGACACAGAGGACTCTGGGAAGAGGAAGGGTGAAGTCAGGAGAGATGCCAGCCAGCTTCAGAGGAAGCAGGACATATAGGACATGAGGTAACAAGCCATGAGCCATGTGGCAAAACATAGATAAGAAATATGGGTTAATTTAAGTGTAAGAGTTAGCTAGTAACAAGCCTGTGCTATAGGCTGAGCATTCGTAAGTAATATTAAGCCTCTGTGTCAGTAATTTTGGAGCAGGTGGTTAGGACAGGGAAACTCTGCCTACAAGATAGTACGAAATAAGGCTGTTGTAAACATATGTATATAGGGTTGTATATCGTCATGTTCTCACTTTCTAAGTATACAGCACTGGAACTACAGGATCCAGTTATGCTAGCTAAATTGTTAACATTTACATTAAACACATTGAATGAGTGAAAGGACTAATTCCAACCATGATGATTCTCTCTGCCATCTTAACAATGTCACACTATGTGGCTGAATCACTAGTAATCCTGCACTGTATGAGGATGTGGCTTTTCCCATGCCCTTACCAACATACAGTGTCTGTTTTTTCCTACTTGTTGTTTTGATTGATTTCAGCTCAGATGTTACAGGGTAACTCACTGTGGACCTGATTTGTATTTTTCTAGTAATCAAAAAGTTAGGTGATTTTCATGTGTTTAGATGTTATGTTAAAGTCTTAGTTGAAGAAATTTTACTTACATCATTTGGCCACTTTTAATTAGATTGGGTAAATATTTTTTTAGTTATAACCATTTTTATATCTTTTAGACATACTTTGAAGGTGCTATATGATATAGAAATATTTTCTAAAAATTGTTATACAATATCTTTTTTATTTTTGTAGCATCTGTTGAAGCCCAAATGGTTTTCTTCATTTTTATGGAGTTCTATTTATTTTTGCTTCTGTCTCCTGAGGTTTTGATAACATAATTAGGTAATTCTTGCTTAATCCAAGGTCATGAAGATTTATTTAGATCTAAGAGTTTTAGAGTTTTGGCTGTCAAACATGACTGTGACTTATTTTGAGTTTATTTTCATGTGCTGTATTTATGTGTCCTAGTCCCATTCACTGAAGGAAAATACCATCATTTCCATGAGGAACTGTATTGGTATGCTTGTAATAAATCTGTGGATAGAGGTGAAACTCTGTTTCTCTAGATTTTTTACTCCATTCATTTAACCTTTGCCACTAAGACAGGGGTATAACTTTACAGAAACTTCTGGAATCAGAAAGAGGGAATGCTCAAAGATTATACTTTCTCCCTTAATTTAGTTATTCTTAATCTCCTCAGTTCCATATAAATTTAGGACATGCTTTCAGAAGGATACTTTGGCCGAGATGCTAAGAATCCAGAGACAATGTGAATCACACTGCTGCCACCTAAGATCATCATCTTCTGATTGTAAATGTAGCTTTTCTGTTGTTTGTACCTCTTTAAATTGTTTTCCAAATATTTTGTTCTTATTGTCTATTAGTTTTGAACTTCCTCTATTAGTTCTTTAGCCTTTCAATTCTATCCTTAAATATAACTGATTTTTAATTGAATATTTCCATTTTTTTCATTTCTAGTGCATAGAAATATAATTTTAATTTTTTGCATGGATATTGTATCTTGAAAACTTGTTCAATGTGTTAGTGAGTGCTAAAGCTATTTTTAATTCTGTCAGCTATTCTATTTACAAAATCATGACCTCTACAAACGGATTTACTTTTATCTCTTGCTTGGCAATCTGAACAGAGTTTGTTTGTTCCAACCTGGCTATAACCTCCAGTAGATGCTGAAATGACTAGGGTAGAGGACAGCCTCATTTTGTACTGAACTCAGAAAAGACCACTTAGACCTTCCACAGAGCATTCACTTCAACTAGTGGTATTTTTATAGGTGCCAAATCAAGAGACTGAGCAAGCAATTGCTCTCTCTCTTTCTAGGGTTTTTTATCCTACAATGAAAAGAAGTTGAACTTTGTAAAATGCTTTGCTATTATTGGTGTTCTACTGTGGTGACCATGTGACTTTTTACCTGTATTCTATTAATGTGATTGATTGAATGATTTTCAAGTTTTTAATCAACCTAGTATTCCTGCAGTAAACCATAGATCAAACAGAGGAAGTCTGTGGCTACACACCAAAAATAAGAGTATGAAACTAGCTCACTAAAAACACTGATAAATAATAAAAAAAAAATGCTTGGGAATGCATGATTTTTCTAGACTGCCACATTGTAATGGCAGTGTTGGGGTACATGCATTATCAGACAAGAAGAAAAAGTAGAAAATACACTCATTACAAAGAAACAACAACAAAAATCAATCGATATAAAATGCTTGCAAGAAAGCAGAGATTGTGCTTACCACAGATCTTAAACACTCCTAGATTACTAAGGAGTAAAAGAAAAGAAAACCATAAGAAGCATTAGAAAATCTGAAAACATTCACGCAAGTAACATTATACAGACTGAACAGGTCATTTTTAGGAATATATATGTATATACAAATACATATATGCATGCTATTAATTGCAGGATAGTAAATAAACAGATTTCTTTAAATTCTCTGTATCAGTGCACACCCCAGTCTCTGCTAGGGGTTTCTGTGTGTGTTAGTACCAACCTTGATACTCTGAAGTCCTGGGTCTTATGTGGAGACTTCAGAGCTTCAGCTTGACAAGAGCCTCACACTCAGCCCATGGTGAGGCATTAGGGCTTTCTCGGGTCTCTGGTGGGCTTTGTATAGCCCTGCACATGTGCATAGTCAAGACCCTCGGTAATACATCCAAGCTTCCCAGACATAGTTCAGCCCACTATGAACACACTACATCTCTCAGCTTTCCCTTTAAGCTTTCAACACAGCCTCATGCTTGTCTCAACAAGTATCGGTGATGCTGAGAAGTCATGCTGATTCCCTTTTTCCTTTTTCTTTTTTGGCTAATCTCAGGGAGAGGGTTTGTTCAATAACCTTTAAGGCACATTAAATACAAACAAATCCTCAGAAAGACTTTTCTAAGACTCCATTTAACTGGTCTAGTATTGATAATGACGTGGGTGGAGCTTTTTAAACTGGGTTCCCCCTTTGTTAAGCTACTTGGTGTTTCCTGTTTTACAGAGGTATGCTGGGCAGGAGGAACAGGCAAGTATGGGCCTTTCTGCTTTGGTGAACAGTCATTCCCCTAGCACAAATGCTTCCTGTATTGTCATGGTACTGTGACAACTCTGATTCTTTCCTCCAGTTCAGAGAAAAAATTAGTCTCAAAAATTTGCCCATGTTCTTATTGCTTATGTAGAGATTTTTCAGAGTTCTTTCATCCTCAATTCTGTGAACGAGTCTTCCACATTTTTCAGTTAAAGGATATTTGAGTTATAAAAAATAAATCTCTAAATTCTTTCCATTCCCTTATAGAAATACTTATCCTATTTAGTTGAAATCTACATACAAATGCCCCTGCATAAGACTACTGATTCTGAACATTGTGGCCACATGGACTATTTGAATCAGCTAGATCTAGATAATCCTGGTTTTGTCTAATATATACTTTGGGAACACTACGATTTTTTTTGTTTGTTTTGTTTTTTTAATTCTTAGTCATTTTCTTCAAACTAACACCTACCTGCCAGGGTCACACTGTAAATAAGTGTTATTAGGCACATCAAGAAATCAACACCTCATGGACTTCCCCAATACTCCGTTTGTTGCCTTTTTAAGATGTTCACTCATGGAGAAAATGCCTAGCTGTGGTACTTGGTTCCTTAGAATACTAATGCCATCTGCTGGAAATACTGCCATGGTGCCCAACAAAGAAGATGGATGTTGTAGGAGTTTAAACCAAATAAATCCTTTCCTCCCCAAGCTGGTTTGGTCATGTGTTTAATCACGACACTAGAAACCTGAAAACAGTGCACAATATCCAGCTAGCCAATATTCCAGCATGGATTAGGGAGGAGATTATTAAGTGCCCCCCTAGCTGAGACTCTTTTGGCAATTAATGGCTATTGGGGAGGAAGAGTAAGTTTTTTTCAGGGATGCAGACCCTGAAAGGCTACCCGTGCTCCAAAAGACAGTCCTATACCTGTGCTCATACGGGAAGCACTAAGCAGATTCAGTGGGAAAATAAGAAAGAGAGCACATTTAGCTGAGAGGAAAAAAGTGGTCTTGGAAGGGAGGGAATGAGGAGTGCATTGAATCCAAACACATCATATGTGTGTTTGAAAGTCTCAACGATAAAGAACCACTGAATGGTATAGAGAAAAAAATTAAAATAATGATGATTCTTTGTTCATCCATCATTTATTCATAGTTTTCTGTGATTAAACGACATATAAGTCAAGAAAAAAAGCCCTAAAGCTCAAGGCCATTTTGTGTGGTTTCAACGTATTACCCATCTCAACTGTGTACTACAGTATACAATGCCACGATGACTCTAGATGTGTGTAGGAGAAATCCTGAGGAATACTTCACACCCAACAGGGAAAACAAAGAAACCAAAACACTGCTTATCGTACAAACGTAACAAGACATCTCTCACTGCTGAAAGGTTGTTCTGCATCATTCCAGCTGCAGGAAGAAAAACATCTCATTCCATGCATTTGGCTTTACCATTTGCATCTATGTATGTATAAGTAATCTATCAGGAATGAAAAATAATCAAGTGTGATAGGTTGTGCTCACTTAAAAGCTTCTCTAAGGGAGTGAATGAGATCAGTAGGGCAGGCTCATATGCACCCTTAGGCCCATGAGCTGAGAGATTTCCTAGACTTACAGCAGGGCTGGCTGAACTGCATCAGAGGAGTGAGAGTGTACATGTAGGAGGGTTGAGGAACAGAGCAGGCTTGGGGAAAAGCAGATTCTCAAAGTAAAACAGAGCCCGAGGTTCATCCATAAGACCTGACACAAATTTAATGTGTCTGTTCTTTGTCCTGCACAGAGACTTATGACTGCCATGTTATTTTAAGGTTTGATTAAGCATGTGCTTTTAAAACCTACGTGGTAATCTTCATTATGAGTTATCTACCCTGTAGTTAAGACTTACAACCATATGGACTTTGTAAATGATAAATCACAATAAAAAAAAAAGATGTACTTTACCACATTTATTCTCCTTTAAGATTTAACTGTAGTTAGAGCATTATGAATGGAAAGATATTTCAACCACTAGTTCTGGGAAGTTTCCATGAGAACCCATGTTTTTAACAGAAGGCTGGGATAAGGTCAAGCCTTGGAAGGTAACCATAATACAAATTGCTTAGTCATGGGCATGATATAAATAAGTATTGTCCCTGAGTACACAAATGAAAAAGAACCTTTGAAGGAGTTAGCATGGGGCAAGAAATACTGAAATCTGGGTTACATGTATATCTTTGGAGGCTAAGAGATCACTTGAAATTCAGTTGAATTTTGTCAAATGGTGAGAAACACTGTGTTCACTAATAATAGAAAGTTAACTCATTGCTTTTCTATTGTTGTGATAAAACACCGTGATCACAGCAACTAGTAGAAGAAAGAGCTCATTCGGGGTTCACAGTTTCAGAAAGTGATAGTCCAAGACAGCAGAGTAGAGGCAGCAGGTGGCTGGAGCAGCAGTTGGCAGCTCACATCTCAAACCACAAATAGGAAGTAGAGAGCACACTCAAAACAGCATGGGTCTTTTTAAACCTCAAAAACTAGCTTCACCCCCCACCCCTGGTGAAATGCTTCTGTCAGCTAGACTATACCTCCTAATTCTCCATAATCAGCCACCAACTGGTGATTAGGTATTCAAACGCTGGAGACTTACTTTGGACATCCCATTCAGCCCACCACTATGCCTTCCCAAGTTGAAAACTAGGTCAAATAATTCCTTTGATATAAGTCACTCAGTTGTGCCAAAGTTATAAATCCTTGCTAGGTTTATAACCACAATTTGAAACTTAGTTGCTTTGTAATCAAATAATCAATAATAATCTGTGTTCACCACCTCTATTTAGATGCTTTTCACAATTATCTCTTTAAATTTTCACAAAGAAGCAGTTTTTATTTCCATTTGACAGAGGGCAACGAGAATTAGAGAGGCTGCCATGACCTCAGTTGTAAAATTTGCAAAGAACACAGAGTTCTAAAGCCAGTGTGCAGGAGTACAGATTTCTAAAAGCAAAGCAAACTTTGTGCTGAAAGTTTTGGAAAGGAGAAGAAAATGAACATATTGACTTTGAAAATATTTAAAGTAAAATAAACCAAATGGATAGAGGAAATTTAAATGTATAAGTAAGAATCTAGAAATCACAGACAATTGAAATACTAACCAGCCCTATAAATTCCTAATAAAAACATTAGTATGTGTATACGTGTGTATGTGAGCATGTGCATGCGTGGCCATTTATTTAGGTAAATAAAAATAACAAAATCTAATTTCACTTCAATTAAAAATCAAACAAAATCAACTGCTAAGTAGATATTATATAAGCAATAAAGTTGATCAGAAGATCGAAAGAAAGAGACAGTTATGTAGCTGGATCAAATAAGAAAACATACCTGTAAGAAATTATGTAATAGGAGAGAGCATGGGGGCCACACAGAAGGAGAGAATTGAACAAGAACAGACTACTATGAGGAACTCAGAAAAGCTGTATAACATCCAGCAGCCAGCTAACATAATGTCCTCATGTCTATCTATAAAAGCTACTGAATTATCAAAAGACTGAATCATGACTTTGACACTAAGAATTCAGACTTCCACTCTCAATTTCTTAAATAGCATAAAAGACTGGAACAACTCTATGTAAATATGAAAATCTATAGCTGGACTGAAAGCTGAAATAAACAAAACCCTTTATTGCTTCAGACTCCACTTCCAGCCATATTGAACCAGTGCTTCAAGAGTATTGGCTTTACAAGATGCTAATTATCAACCTGCCACCGGAGGTTTATAATCAGCTCTCTGAAGAGGTTTATAATCCATTCTATCTGGCCTGGGAGAACAAGGGAATATATACAGTTAGAATAAAGAGAGCATATGGCTTTAAGAGCCAGTGTGTAAAGGACCTTACAGGGCAAACATCTGGGATGGTTGACATTTTTTATTGCCCTGTTCATTGAACAAAATGACATTTCCATGCATACATATAATGTTCTTTGATAATATCCACTTCTTCTATAGCTCTTCTTTATCCATCTCTACTATCTACCATTCCCCTCCCCTAGTCCTACAAGCCTTCCTTTGAACTTTATGTTCGTATATATTTACCTAGCTCTCACATAAGGGAGACTATGCCAACCATGTCTTTGTAGAACTGCATTGTTTCACTTATCACAACGATTTGTAGTTTCATCTCTTTTCCTTCAGGCAACATAATTTCATTTCTTTTATGACTAAGTAAAACTCTATTATGTATATACATTATATTTTGGTTGTCAGTTTATCTGTCCCCATCTCTCCCATAGTGTAAAAAGGTTTCATCTAAAGCTATCTCCCCAATATAAACTGTAGATTACAACTATCCTTAAAGTTCAGCTAATTTTAATCATATTTTTTTTCTTTTATTCATTTTACATACCAACCACAGATTCTCCCTTTCATCCCTCCTCCTGCTCCCTCCCCACATCCCTCCCCCCAGTCCACCTCTCATCCCCTCCTCCAGCATGGTAAGTTCTCCCATGGTGCGACAGCTAAGCCTGGTGTGATCAATTGAGGCAGGACCAAGCCCCTCCTGCTTCATCAGGGATGAGCAAGGTGTCCAAACACAGATAATGGGATCCAGAAAGCCAGCTCATGCACCAGGGATAGATGTTGATCATACTGCCAGGGGCCCTCAAACAGACCCAGCTACAAAACTGTCTCCCGTATGCAGAGGGTCCAGTCTCATCCACATTTCCTCCCTTTTTTTTGTCTAAAATTATAAAAAAGCTTATAACTAATATAAGAAAACTATATCCAATAAGTATATACAATATATACAGTCAAGAGTTATATTAATGATGTCTAGTCCATTAACATTTGACAGATTCAGACAAAAACTCCATTAATATGTAACAATGTCCAGTGGTAGCACACATCTTTAATCCTAGCATTCCAGAGGCAGAGATCCACCTGGATCTCTGTGAGTTCAAGGCCACACTGGAAACAGCCAAGCATGGTGACTCACGCCTTTAATCCCAGAAAGTAATGGCAGGAGGCAGAAAGGTATTTAAGGCATGAGGATGAGGAACTATAGTTGGTTAAGCTTTTAGGCTTTTGAGTAGCAGTTCAGCTGAGATTCATTCTGGATGAGGACTCAGAGGCTTCCAGTCTGAGGAAACAGGATCAGCTGAGGAAATGGCAAGGTGAGGCTGATTCTCTGGTCTTCTAGCATTCACCCCAATAACTGGCCTTGGGTTTGTTTTTATTAATAAGACCCTTTAAGATCCTGCTACAAATCCCCCATTCCCTCCCCTATATTGCCCCACCGCATCCCCAGTTTACTCATGGGGCTCCCCTCTATTTCCCCTTCCAAAGGTGACCCCTATGTCCCTCTTAAAGTTCTCCTTATTTCCTAGCTTCTCTGAAGCTGTGGGTTGCAGTCTGACTACCCTTTGCTTTACATCTAGTATCCACTTATGAGTGAGTACATATTGTCTGTTGCTGAAGGGCTTCTCTCCAGGTTCCACCAAGCCCTGCAGTCCCACAGTCCACATAAAAAATAATCACTCAGACACTTATATTACTTATAAACTGTATGGTCATGGCAGACTTCTTGCTAACTGTTCTTGTATCTTAAATTAACCCATTTCTATAAATCTATACCTTGCCACGTGGCTGGTGGCTTACCGGCGTCTACATGCTGCTTGTCCTGGCCGCGGCTGCAGTGTCTCTCCTCCTTCTTCCTGTTTCTCTAATTCTCCTCTCTCTTTGTCCCACCTATACTTCCTGCCTGGTCACTGGCCATCAGTGTTTTATTTATATAGAGTGATATCCACAGCAATTGTCTTTCTGAGTCTGGGTTACCTCACTCAGGAGATATTTTCTAGTTCCATCCATTTGCCTGCAAATTTCATCACGTCATTGATTTTACAGCTGAATAATACTCCATTGTGTATATGTGCCACATTTCTTTATCCATTTGTCAGTTGAGGGGCATCTAGGTTGTTTCCAGGTTCTGGTTATTACAAATAATGCAATGAACATAGCTGAGCAAGTGTGCTTGTGGTGTGATTGAGTATCCCTTGGGTACATGCCCAAGTATGGTATCATTGGCTCTTGAGATAGATTGATTACCAATTTACTGAGAAACTTCCATACTGATTTCCAAAGTGACTGTACAAGTTTGCACTCCCAGTAACAGTGGAGGAGTATTCCCCTTGTTTTACATCCTCTCCAACATAAGCTGTCCTCAGTGCTTTTGATCTTAGCCATTCTGACAGGTATAGAAAGTATCTCAGAGTCATTTTGTCTATCATTTCTCTGATGACTAAAGATGTTGAGCAATTCCCTAAATGTCTTTCAGTCATTTGGGATTCTTCTGTTGAGAATTCTGTTTAGATCTGTAGCCCATTCTTTATGTAGATTGTTTGGTATTTTGCTGTCTAGTTTCTTGAATTCTTTATATATTTTGGAGATCAGCCCTCTGTCAGATGTGGGGTTGGTGAAGATCTTTTCCCATTCTGTGGGCTGTTGTTTTCTCTTATTTACTGTGTCCTTTATCTTATAGAAGATTCTCAGTTTCAGGAGGTCCCATCTATTAATTGTTGCTCTCAGTGTCTGTGCTACTGGTGTTATATTTAGGAAGTGGTCTCCTGTGCCAAATCATTCAAGACTACTTTGTACTTTCTCTTCTATCAAATTCAGTGTTGTTGGATTTATTTTGAGGTCTTTGATCCACTTGAACTTGAGTTTTTGCATGGTGGCAAATATGGATCTATTTAGAATTTTCTACATTGCTGGCATCCAGTTATGCCAGCACTATTTGTTGAAGATGCTTTCTTTTTTCCATTGTACAGTTTTAGCTTCTTTGTCAAAAATCAGGTGTTCATAGGTGTGTGGATTTACGTCAGGGTCTTCAATTCTATTCCATTGGTCCACATGTCAGTTTTTATGCCAGTATCAAGTTGTTTTTTTTAATATAGCTCTATAGTACAGCCTAAGGTCAGGGATTGTGATGCTTCCAGAGGTTGCTTAATAATACAGGATTCTTTTAGCTATCTTGGGTTTTTTGTTTTTCCATATGAAGTTAAGTATTGCTCTTTCGAGGTCTCTGAAGGATTGTGTTGGGATTTTCATGGGGATTGCATTGAATCTGTAGATTGCTTTTGGTAAGATTGCCATTTTTATTATGTTGTTTCTACCTATCCATGAGCATGGGAGATCTTTCCATTTTCTGACATCTTCTTCAATTTCTTTCTTCAAGAACTTAAAGTTCTTGTCATACAGGTCTTTCACTAGTTTGATTAGAGTTACCCCAAAATATTTTATGTTATTTGTGGCTATTGTAAAGGATTATGTTTCTCTTATTTCTTTCTCGATCCATTTATCATTTGTGTATAGGAGGGCTACTGACTTTTTGAGTTAATCTTGTATCCTGCCACATTACTGAAGGTGTTTATCAGTTGTAGGAGTTACATGGTTGAATTTTTGAGGTCACTTATGTATACTATCATGTCATCTGCAAATAGGGAAAGCTTGACTTCTTCCTTTCCAATTTGTATCACCTTGATCTCCTTTTGCTGTCTTATTGCTCTAGCTATAACTTTGAGTACTATATTGAATTGATTTGGGTAGACTTGACAGCCCTGTCTAGTTCCTAATTTTAGTGGGATCATTTTGAATTTTTCTGCATTTAACTTGATGTTGACCGTTGGCTTGCTGTAAATTGCCTTTATAATGTTTAGGTATATTCCTGTATTCCTGATCTCTCCAGGACCTTTATCATGAAGGGGTGTTGGATTTTGTCAAAGTCTTTTGCAGCATCTAATGAGATAATCATGTTTTTTTCTTTCAGTTTGTTTATATGATGGATTACATTGACAGATATTTGTATGTTGAACCATTCTTGTATCTCTGGGATGAAGCCTACTTGATCATGATGGATGATTTTTTTATGTGTTCTTTGATTCAGTTTGCCAGTATTTTATTGAGTATTTTTGCATCAATGTGCATGAGGGAGATTGGTCTGTAATTCTCTTTCTTTGTTGCAGCTTGTGTGGTTTGGGTATCAGGGTCACCATAACATCATAGAAAGAGTTTGGCAGTGTTCTTTCTGTTTCTGTTTGGAACAATTTGAGGAGTATTGGTATTAGCTTTTCTTTGGGATTCTGGTAGAATTCTGCACTGAAACCATCTGGCCCTGGGCTTTTTTTTTTCTTTCTTTCTTTCTTTCTTCCTTTCTTTCTTTCTTTCTTTCTTTCTTTTTTTTTTTTGTTTTTGGTTGGGAGGCTTTTAATGACTGCTTCTATTTCCATAGGAGTTATCAGTATCGGTCTATTTAAATTGATTATCTGGTCTTGATTCATTTTGGTATATGGTATCCAGAAAATTGTCCATTTATTTTAGATTTTACAATTTTGTGGAAGGGTTATTGAAGTATGACATCATGATTCTCTGGATTTCCTCATTGTCAGTTGTTATGTCTCCCTTTTCATTTCTGATTTTGCTAATTTGGCTGCTCTCTCTATGCCTCTTAGTTAGTTTGGATAAGGGTTTGTCTATCTTGTTGATTTTCTCAAAGAACCAATTCTTTGTTTCATTGCTTCTTTATATTGTTCTCTTTGTTTCTATTTTATTGATTTCAGCTCTCAATTTGATTATTTCCTGGTGTCTATTCCTCCGGAGTGAGTTTGCTTCATTTTGTTCTAGAGCTTTCAGGTGTGCTGTCAGGTCACTAGTGTGAGATTTCTCCATCTTCTTTATGTGGGTATTTAGCGCTATGAATTTTTCTCTTAGCACTGCTTTCATAGTGTCTCATAAGTTTTGGTATGTTGTACATTCATTTTCACTGGATTTTAGGAAATCGTTATTTTCTGTCTTTATTTCTTCCTTGAGCCAGTGGTGACTCAATTGAGCATTATTCAGTTTCCATGAGTATTTAGGCTTTCTGTAATTTGTGTTGTTGTTGAATTTTAACTTTAAGGCATGGTGGTCCAATAAAATACAGGAGTTTATTCCAGTTTTTTGTATCTGTTGAGATTTGCTTTGTGACCAAGTATGTGTTCAATTTTAGAGAAGACTCCATGGGGTGCTGAGAAGAAGGTGTATTCTCTTGTGTTTGGGTGAAATGTTCTGTAGATGTCTATTAAGTCTATTTGAGTCATAACGTCTGTTAGTTCCATTATTTCTCTGTTAAGTTTCTGTCTGAAAGACTTGACCATTGGTGAAAGTGTAGTGCTTAAGTTTCCCACTATTAGTGTGTGAGGTTCAACGTGCAATTTAAGGTTTAGTAATGTTTCTTTTACATATGTGCGTGCCCTTGTATTTGGGGCACAAATGTTCAGAATTAAGACTTGTGGACTTTTCCTGTGATGAATATGTAATGTCCTTCTCGATCTCTTTTGACTAATTTTAGTTTGAAGTCTATTTTGTTAGGTATTAGGATACCTACACCAGCTTGCTTCTTAAGTCCATTTGACTGGTAAGACTTTTCTCAGCCCTTTACTCTGAGGTAGTGTCTGTCTTTGAAGTTGGGGTGTATTTCTTGTATGCAGCAGAAGGATGGATTTTGTATCCATGCTCTTAGCCTGTGTCTTTTTATAAGCGAATTGAGTTCATTGATATGAAGGGATATTAATGACCAGTGATTATTAATTCATGTTATTTTTTGGTGGTGGTGGTGTGTGTTTTCCTTCTTTGGGATTTGTTGGTGTGGGATTATCTATTGCCTGTGTTTTAATGGGTGCATATAACTTCCTTGGGTCCAATTTTTTCCATCTAGTGCTTTCTGTAGGGCTGGATTTGTGGATAGGTATTGTTTAAATCTGGTTTTATCATAGAATATTTTGTTTACTCTGTTTATGGTAATTGAGAGTTTTGCTGAGTATAGCAGTCTGGCATCCATGGTCTCTTAGTGTCTGCATAACATCAGTCCAGGACGTTCGGGCTTTCAGAGTCTCCATTGAGAAGTCGGGTGTTATTATAATAGGTCTGCTTTTATATGTTACTTGGCTTTTTTAATAATATTCGTTATTTGGTATCTGCATGTGGATGTCTTACAGAAATTTACAGTCTGTCTGGTAACCTAAGATGACTCCATATGCTGACTCTGATCACTAGTGCTGTGACAGACACCAAACGTAGGTATGTCTGTTGCATGTTGACATGGGTAGATACCCACTGAGAAATGCCATAGCTGTATCATATGGAAATTCTTTTTACTGTTTGGAGGAACCACTGCACGGATTTTAATACTGTTTAAACTTGTTCAGAAATACTTTTCAAAGTGTGGTACCCATATATTGTCTCCTGTTTTCTTTGTGTTCATTTCTCTCTCAATTCCACTGTAGCTTCCAATTCAAAATAATATAAATTGCAGAGGGGGGTGCATGTCTTTAATCCCAGCACTGGGGAGATAGAAACAGGCTGATCTCTGTGAGTTCGAGGCCAGTCTGGTCTACAGAGAGAGATCCAGGACAGGCACCAAAAACTACACAGAGAAATCCTGTCTCAAAAAAAACAAAAACAAAACAACAACAACAAAAAGATATAAATAACTGCCATTAAAGTTGCCGATGGAGCATCTATGGTTCATCCTATCCTTACTTTATTCTAGGCGACATTTAGCAAAATTGACAGCTTGGAATTTTCTAATAGGGAAAACCACACTACTCATTCCTACCCGTCAGCCACTCTTGCCTTCCATAATTATCTCCTTTGTTCCTTTCAGACAGACTTCCTTAAGACCCTGCACAGATTCCCTTATTTGCCACCTCCATACCTACTATTTGACTGCCTCATCTTTTCAACGGCCTAAAGAAGTTACTTCCAAAGCCACCTTCCCTATTCACAGATGAGTTTAAAACTTACTTTTGATCTCATTCCTTATTTTGAACCTTCTCTTGGATGCCTTACAAGAAGCTAGACAGGCTTTCTGATAAGGAATTCTTGACTTTCTCTCAAAATACATTGCTTACTCACTCTTCATCTCTCAGGAAGTGGTAAGCTAAGAGCCCAAGAGGTCTATTCATCCCTTTTTTCTTACTTCCCAAACCTGTCCATCAGGAATTCTGGGCAATTCAACCTCCATGTTACATCTTGATTCTACATAACCATGGCTGTGACTATAGCATGCCACAGCACGGCCATGACTGCAGCCTGTGGCAGTATTGTTTTTCTCACAGGCTTCCTCCTGGTCAATTCCTGTTCCTTCTGTTGACCTCTGCTAATCCATTCTATGCTCAGAGCAGCAGAGTAAACTTTGAGAAATTAAAAATGTAAACCAGATCTTGTTAACATCTGCTTAATCCCCTTCAGGGTTTCTCATTGTAATTGGAATGAACTCCAAAGACTTTATGTGCTTTAGCCTCTGATTCCAGCTCTGCTTGGCCTTCTCATGCCTGCTCGATGCACAACAGCTGCACTGGCCCCTATTCAGTTTTCAGAACAGGCCAAGTTGCATGTCTGGCAGGCACGTCTCAAATATATTCCCATGGCTGGCTCTTCAGATCCTGTGGGTCTCTGCTCACATTTACTTCCCAGCCCAGGGAGCCCTTTTATGACCACTCTGTAGAAGTGGCTCTCTTTACCTCTGCTGCCATTACTCTTCTGATGCCAGCATTGGTTCCTTCATGGCACTTGTCAACATCAAAAGGTATCTCCACATTACAGTGTTCCCACTGGTTCATTTGTATGACCACATCCTTATCTCTTGGAAGTGAGTATTGCCTTTTATCTCTGAAATGATGCTCATCACTAAATTACGTTTGATTCTTTTGCTCTGTAAAGAGGTTTTTTTTGCTGTGGGATGGTCTGTATGTGCTCTGATTGGTCAATAAATAAAACACTGATTGGCCAGTGGCCAGGCAGGAAGTATAGGCGGGACTAACAGAGAGGAGAACTGAGAGAACAGGAAGGTGGAGGGAATCACTGCCAGCCGCTGCCATGATAAGCAGCATGTGAAGATGCCGGTAAGCCACAAGCCATGTGGCAAGGTACAGATTTCTAGAAATGGATTAATTTAAGATGTAAGAACAGTTAGCAAGAAGCCTGCCATGGCCATACAGTTTATAAGCAATATAAGTCTCTGTGTTTACTTGGTTGGGTCTGAGCAGCTGTAGGACTGGCGATGACAGAGATTTGTCCTGACTGTGGGTCAGACAGGAAAACTCTAGCTACAGGTTTTTATTATTTTTTAAATTCATTTTCTTTGTCATGTCCTTCTTCATTCTTCCCCTCCATAGAACTCTGTTCTAATATTTTAGATGTGTTTCTCATTAGTTGCTAATTCCTAGACCTGTATATTTCATTTACATACATATTATTGACCTGTAGACTATATTCTTTTTTTCTTGCTTTTCATTGTTCGGGAGTTTAGTCTTGGTACCCAGCCCAGGTTGACCCCAATGTCCCATTTCTCCTGCCTCAACCTCCCAAGTCATAAATGTGTGAATTTGTTCCCAGTTTCCTTTACACTTTATTCAGTCAGCATCGTGCTTTTAAAATCTTTGCTATTCTGCATCCAACTAGCCACTGTTTTGAAATGTAACACACTATTACACATATGTACTCCATTTATTTGTTGCCTCAAGCTCCCTACTATTACTAACAAGCCCATGACAAATATCTTTGTGCATATGCATAAAAACATGCTTCTCTGGAGAAAAAAAATCTAGAAGTTCATGAGCTATAAGAAATGTCAGCATTTAACTTGACTAAGCACTGTAGAACTAAGCCCCAAGAAAAGCCTGCTTCAAACTCCACTGCAAGGAGGGTCCCTAGATAGCCTCATGTTCTCACTATTATTTGGCACTTACCCTGTTTTCTAGCATTTGCTCCTTAGGCCAGTATAAAATAATACCCCTTTTTTAAGTTGTGTTTTCCAAATCCTACAAGCTTGACCAAGTCTTCCTATGTTTGCTAACTACATGGAATTTCATTTCTTTTCATAATCATAGACCATTTTTATTACAGGGTTTTATAAATGAGGACTGAGTTTCATCAGATTCTTCATCTGCACCCACTCAGTCACATTTTAATATTCATTCTATGAAATGATAAATTATCGTAATTTATTGTTCATAGCCTAGGAAAAAGTATACTTGTTCTTAATTGTTTGCAATGCTCTGTTTGTAAATTAACTATTATTTAGGAAATAAATGGTCTTAAATTTCTGTTTTTGTACATGTTTAGATGATTGTGGAGTCATAACAACAGTCATCACAAATAATGCTACATGAAAAGCAGTTATTACAGTGATAATAATATATTTCTTAGTCAATATCTATTCCTAGACTGAATTGCACTATGCTGGCATTGATCTTCCCCATATATTTGGTGGTTGGGGACTGAGAATACAATTTCAATCACAGATGCTTCTGAGTATGTAGTAAGCTTTGTGAGCTTGACATGTAGTTTGGCCATGTTGGCTTTCCATTTCACAGCTTCTGAGCTGCCTACTTCCTCCTTTTGCTGTTAAAGCTTCCTCCTTTTTCCTCCACATGAGTTGCTTCATAGTCTAGTCCAAGGAGCATTTACTTCTTCATTCTGGAAAGTGGTTACAAATACTTTTCATTTATCTTGGTATAAGATGAGTTTGAAGATGCACTTATACCAGTATCTTTTTTTTTTTTTGGCTTTAGGTAATTTAAAGGTTCTATTTATTTGTTCATGAGCATAGTGTCTGTCTGTCTACTAAACTGTATATATTTCAAACAGTACAGGTTGGTGTTATTAAGACTAATGGCAATAACTCTATCCTGATAGTTATTGAAAATAAAATGGATGAATGACTGTGGCCCAGGTTTGTTTTATGTCTTCCATGGACCTGTGTGTAAAACATGGATCTTCAGATGTTGGTATTATTTTACTACATTCTAGAAACCAGGAGTTGGAGCTTAGTTGGAGAAAATTGACCACTGGTGGCAGTTTTATAGTTAAGCCTCAATGAAAAGAAAATGAAGCAAAAAATAAATATAAACTATTATCTTCAAGAACAGTAAGATCTGAAATGGAAATAGGATAGGAAGTATCACCATGTAGAATCAGATTAACTCAAACTTTAATCTAAAATTAAAATTTTTTGAGTAGACTTTACAAATGTAGGTAAAGTGAGAGTAGCTATAAATGCATGATTAGAAACTATTAGATTATATATATATTGCATGTAATTGAAATCATGAATAATATTAAAAACATATTTTTGAGGGAAATGTATATGTAGTCTAAATTAAAAGGTTGACAAACCAAATTCTTTGAATAAGAAAAGAGTTTTTTTTTTTAAAGATGTGTATCCATATAAAGTGGTCACATTGTGCATTCGAAAGATGAGAAATTCTGGAATTGCATGAAAATATTTAACAAGTGTAAAGCATTATAAAGGCACCACATGCTGTTCTCTGTTTGGGATTCAGACAAGTAAGCCTAGTCCAGAAAGAATTCTAAAGACATAGTAGGCTTTCTCCTCTGTAGAATTTCAACTCTGATTAGACTAACTGAAGATCATTCATCACCAGGTAAAATGACTCCAGAAAAGAACAGGAGAGTGACACACCTAAAATATAAACTTGGCTCAGCTATTGCCTTCCTCCATTTTACAGGCAAAAGAAAACACAAGCTAATGAAAAAGATCCCACCTCTTGATTGAGGATAGTTTACAAAGTCACCTGTGAGAGGACAAGATAAAGAGGAAGCCATTATCGAAGCCATTAATATTACCACTCAACCTGAAAATCCAGAAGCATCTTCCAAATTAAAAGTCCTTCTGTGAGAAATAGCTGAAGACTAAACAAGGAAATATGTGTTTTAGAGTTACTATCTTCAGATCCAGACCTATGCAGAAAAGGGTAGGAATCCATTCATAGTCTGTTATAGACTAGTCATGTGGTACTGTATTGTCTGCTGGAGACAGAAGAATAGGACAACAGTCTGGGCCAGTTTCCAAGGGAGAACACCAACAATCCAGCTTCTGTGAATAATAGATCCCAGGACAAGGTACAATAGGACCTGGGAAACCTTCTAAGTATTAGCCAGTCATTGTCTTGAAGGACTAGAGAGTGAAGAGAAAATCTAGAGGTGGGGAGGTAAAGGAGGAAGTCCAGTGTTCAAAAACACGTTCCTCTTGTTCTACCTCAATGACATGAGACCTCTATAGAGACACATCAAAGATTTCTCCTCTCTTTTGACTTCCTTCCAGTTTCTTCCCCTCTGCCCTGGTCACCACTTCATCAACTATATTCCAGTGTCCATATTACCAGTATACACTGGTCAAGTATACACTAACTAGTTTATGCTGTATCTACCTTATCCTTCTCCTGTCTTCTGCTTCCAGGATTCATCAAGACATTGTATCTCACTCTCTTTGTCTTATGCTTTTCCTCCAAAGTCTTAGATAGAACTTTGTTTTTACTTTTCATGAAAATGGGCAGCACACATGCAAATTGAAAACACTTACAATCTGGCAGCAAATTCATCTTGCTATTTAACTAATCAATCAAAAAGAACAAGATTCCAGAAACTGATGCTAGACTATAGTGGAAGAAAGTTCCATAGGCAACAATTTGTTTTTAAACTTTTTGAAGATATGGATTAATAAAATAAAACAGAGATACATGCAAACACATAAAGGTATCTGTAATAAGCCCTTTTGTGCATAAAGTTGCATAATGAAATACAAACCCTCTGCTAATTTCATTAGGGATCTATTAAGCTAGCAGGACTCTTAATACACAAATAGAATAATTATCTTCTTCAACAGCAGGAGGACAATTTACCAGAAGAAGAAACCATTTAGATGCACAATTAAGTTATATTTCTTCTTTTCCTGCCGATAAATTAAAGAGATGATCGTTAATGTTATTTATTGTTTTCAGAGTTTTTACTTGTTTTTATGCCTTGTCTACTTTTACCAACACTAACTATCAAGTTCTTCCTATGGTATCAGAGACTGTGGTCATCTACCAGGGCATTCCCCCCTTTTCCTCCTTACTCCCAGAAACTAGTCTCAGTTCTAGCCCCAGAAGCAGAGCCTGATGGACCTAGCCTGTCATAGCAGTTCTATTCTCCCTCAGTGAGAAAAAATGCCATGTGATCTTCCCCCAATAGACAGAAGAGTGAATCTACCAAATACCTGGACATAAGAAAAAGATGTTCAATTTTCTCCTTGATCTCATGGGAGCTTCCAGACATGTAGAACCATAATAATACTCTTGTCACCATTAGGGGAAGATGCCACATGACAGACACAAGGTAGTAATAACTTAGACCTCGATGATGATTTCGCTGTACCCCCTAATCAGCTGAGGTCAGAACATCTCTACCCTATGCCATAAAATACATTTTTATGGTTAATTCTTTGCTGGGTTGTCCCATTAGTTACAGCAAAAAAAGTTTAAAGTAAGTAATACACTCTAACTACAAATGTCTTCATTGTCAACTTTTATAGGGCATGATGGGATAGGAGCAGATATGCATCTGACCACTCCATATGGAATGAAGGGAATTCAACAGCATTGAACAGTGAGAACTCTATAATAAAGTAGCCGTCATGGAGCAGTGCAGACAAATCAACACATTACACAGAAATGTAAACTATGCAAAATACTGGTAGGATGATTCATCTGGAATGTCCCACTTTTAGAGGCAGAAGGGACAAAGGAATGGTAGCACATTGTAATCTACTAATAATTTCAAGACCTTGTTGAAGCACTCATCATTCTGAAGTTACCCTTACAAAGATATGTGGATTTCAATGTCCACCACACACTACTCCAAGACATGGACACAACTTCATCACCTATCAATATGTTTTAGGGGCTTTTCTCACCAAAAGTAAATATGCTATGGCAGACGTGCTATTCTGTTTTATTATCTCCATAATATATTCTATAACATCACTTTGAAAACCTCAAGTATGTTGAATGAAATTTATTGTTCTATATTTAGAACAAAATGAATCAACTAAATTGTTTTCCTTCTTTTCCATGGGAAAAAAATTATTTCTCAACTAATATCCTAAGAATAAAATTACAATTATCCCATGGGTAAGTAGTGATTCAATAGGCATTCTCAGAGTGTCTTTAGTTGTTGGACTAATGAATCACATACTTCCTTATTAAACATAAAGTTCTTAGCTTCTATGTCTAAATTTCATAGTCTACAATATTAGGAGAAATGCATGAATGATCTCACAGGTCTCACAAGAAGCTAACTTGAAATATTACACGTAATGTCCATACACATTTTAAAAAAAGTGCTAATTGTCGTAAGCTATCTTTACCACCCTTATTTGAATTGGTTTTAATTTGTAATCTCTTAAAGAGAGGCTCCTCTGACCCCTAGATGCTTTGGCTTTGGAGTTCAGCATAAAATGAATCCAAGATTCACTGAAAAAAAAGAAAAAAAGGAGGCAGAGGCCATAGCTCTGTGAAATCCTTGTGTTGTCCATACTGCTTATCACCTCAGACGTTAGAGCCATGGCTGTCACTGTTTACCAGGTTCACACTGGACATCAGTGCTATTGACACAGAGAAAGCCTGGGTTCCTGACAGAAAATCTTACAGGCAACAAGGAGCAGTCGCCCAGTGCTGGCATCTGTTTTCAAGCCTTCTCGGATCTTCCTGTGAAATAAAGGAGTTGGCATGGACGACCTTTATGGTCCTTTTAAAGTCTCACATTTCACCCTTGTTATGACCCCTGTGGATACAGGATAGATTGCCTGTATTGATTACACCTTAAGAGTGAAACTGAGCGAGGTCCTATTTAATCAGTCCTACAGGGCACAGATTCTTTTCCCTGCTATAAAATTTAGAAGGCTCAGAATCAGAGAGGTTAAATGATTTTCCCAGCACACCATCTGGCATGTTTATAATTTCCTGTTGCAGATTGCTTATTTCTAGCCACCAACAAATGGCTAAATTGAGAGCAAGTCTGGAATGTAATGACGCAGCCCCAGCATGGTTCTACACTTTCAAACCTGCAGATACCTGGGCTCAGTCCACACTTCCCTTAGAAAACTTTTCAACTGAAAAGTAGAAAGCTTCAAAATCAACTTTCACTTCTAGCTTTTTCTGGGTTTTTAAATAAGCAGGATGCAGGTTCGTTGTTCTCAACACATGGTCTTTGTCATTTTCTCCATTATACTCTAAATGAGATTTTGTTTTCACTACACAGTCTCACAATTCTAAACATGTTTCTTTATGGTCAGAAATGTTAAAAAAAAATAAGTAATTCTTTGTATACTTTGATTTCTGACATTTTTATAAGTTTCTAGCTCACTTAACAGCTGGACATCTAACATATATATCATTTTATTTTGAAAAATGAAAGTGTATTATAGATGCCACCCACTTGCCATTATAATAGATAGAATTACTGATTATATATACCCTTCTCAGCAGCAACAGGATACACAATTGCTTCCTATGACTGTGATAACAAGATGGCAGTTACAATTGGCACCTAGAGAAACAATACATAATTGCCATCCACTAAACTAACAGAAATAGAGAGAGAGAGAGAAATTATCTGCACAATAGCCCAAGCAGTAAGACAGAATCAACAACCCTCAGCCCTTACTTATTTTGAGCGGAAGAGAAAGAAGGCAATTTGCTCTTCAAAGTATCATCTCAGGAGAAATCTATTGTTGGAAGATGACTCATATTATATCTTTTACAAGTTCCTTTTGCTCACTCTGCAAAAGGGGAAGGGTGAATATGGAATCCAAGAGGAAAGGGGGTTAAACCCAGCCCTCAGGTACCAGGAAAACAAATTAGGTTAATTTGCCAATGACAATTATAAATAGCTTTATGGAGAGTAATGTTTTGGGGTAGTAAAACATAACATTGATACTTCTACCAGAGTAGTTGGCTTCCTTCTGTGGGGAGAATGCACAATAGAAATGCTTGGACAACATGGGTCCTGGGCTCTAGGCTATTCCAACATGCTGTTTCCATGTAGAGGTTTGAGATGCTCTTTAACTCACATATCCAAACAGAATTTTCATGCTTATGATCATGTTTCACCAGGGCTGCAGCTCTTTCCACTAAATTTGTTATCGGTTCTAGAGAAGAAAGAGTACTCAGAGCTCTGATTTCACCAATAGAAGTTTCTAGAGACGAAAGTCTGTACTAGAAAAAGACAGACATGGAGAGAAAGAACTAAAGCCTGGCTCCTACACTATCTTTGACAACTATGCGTCTAGCTGAGTGAGGGTTAAATTCACATTTTTATGCAATCGCTCTGCTTATTTCTAATTTTTTTAGTGAGAAGAAGATGACAATGATACTTTCAAGGCTGCTGAGCACGAAGCCCAGTGAAAGCTTAAGCCGCGCTGTGTTAGCTCTGTGCAATGGCAGCAAATGGAATCATGTATGCGCTCTCTCGGCAGTGCAAGCCAGAAAAGATGCAGCCCACTCGAAAGTCTGCAGAATCATGAGTTGTGCTGCAAGGGAGCAATGTCTTTGAAGTCACAATGTTGTGATGCTGATAGATTGCGAAGGCAGTAAAAGCCCATGAACAGATAGCCATGTTTCTTTTCTACAAAGAAATCCATATAATGAAAGAAACTGGTGTAATCCATCAAATTCTTAATACTCCAATGACTATCTCTATTATAAATTTCACAGTATCACTGACCTGTTTCTGTATGCTTTTGATTCATGTTTGGGTGTGGGGGAAATACTCAGGTTCACTCTTACTGAAAATAAGATTCCTTACATGTTTAAGAAACAAGAAAACCAACCATAAAGAAAGCAGACTGAAAATCATTTACATTTTAAACTCATTACTCTAAGTGCTGATATTTTCTTCATTAAGAGCTCTAGTATTGGAACTGTACACTAAAACAGCTGTTCCCAGTCTTCCTAATGCTGTGATCTTTTAATACAATTCTTCATGTTGTGTTGACCCCCAACTATAAAATTATTTTTATTGCTGCTTCACAACTGTAATTTTGCTACTTTCATGAATCATAATGTAAACATCTGATATGTAGGATATCTGATACATGACCCCTGTGAAGGGGTTGTTCAACGTCCAAAGTGGTCATGACCCACAGATTGAGAACCACTGCATTATAATAATCAGCATTACATACCTATTAAATTTCTCATAGAAACATCAAATGAGGAGAATTGGACCAATAGCAGTCCCCAAAACACTGAATACTACTATGTCCTAAGCACCATTGCAGGATGTCTGTACTGCTCACCCAATCCTCATAGTACTTCTTTGAAAACATGACTTCTGTTTTCAAAATCAGGAGTAGAAGCTTTAAGAAATCAAGTAAATTTTCTAAATGTACTAGTGAAGCATAGGGCCTGTATTGAATGACATTGTCAAGTTCCAAGTCATTAATATATTTGTCAAGCTGATTTTCAGAATAATCCAACTGGAGAAGAATGCAGATATCATCACTATCCAAGGGACTGGTGAGATGGTTCAGCAGTTAAGAGCACTGGCTGCTCTTCCAGAGGACCTTGGGTTCAATTCTTAGCACCCACATGGCAGCTCACAACTGTCTGTAACTCCTGGTCCAAGACATCTGACATCCTCACACAGACAAATACGCAGGCAAAACACGAATGTATATAAAATATGAAAAGATTATTTTTCTAAAGAAAAAGACTATTCAAGTGCAGGTTATGTCACAGTACAGACTTCCATATGGTTGTTCAAACAAAGATTGTACAGAATTAAGAGCTTCCTTAGAAAAGGCTTCAGGAGAAAAATCGAACCAGGTAAAGGCATTGACTCACTCTCAACCCTTCTACCATGACATGATTTTTAAAATATATTTTATTGAATGTAAAGAAAACTAATAATAATAAACAGAAGCTGTAGTGGGTAGCTGGTCCAGCTTTGACCTGTAAATACTACCCCCATTGAGGCTTCTGGTAATTGTCATGCCTATAAGGCAGGGCCAAGACAGGAGTCCTTAAGACCTAAGATCCGGGTGTGCCAGCTCACTTGGTTCCTGGACCCTGGACGCTGAAGGTAGACCGAGCAGAGTTCTCCAGAGAACACCACTGGACTGCATTTCACCTCTCCCAGACCCTGTAACCTATCCCTTTACCTGTAAGTTACCTCACAAAATAAACCTCCCTTTTAACTATGTAGAGTTGCCTTAATACTTCCACCAAGAAGAAGTAGTGTAAGAAATGAGCATCAGGCCTTTAAGTAGCCCTCAGATAAAAGTTTATGACATTAAGTCCTTATATCTGAGGAGTTTATAACTATAAAGCAAGTATTAACATATCATCATAATAAGCTATGTGATTCAAGCTCCTTCTCCACCTGCCTTGACTAACTGGAAGCTAAAAAACATAGTTCTTTTCTCAACTATCTCAGCTTTACAGGTCAGGGCAGTAGTAGATGATGTTCCTATAAACAACAAGGATACAGTGGGCTGATGGGTGTTCATCCATCTTCACTGAGCTTACCATATAGCTTATGAAAATGTCATCATGTTACACAATGCAATCTGTTTTAAATAAAGGAAAATTAAATGAGTAAAATTAAAACCAAACATTGCCACTGAGATTAGACACCCACACATTCTAATTTGTTAGTTTGGTATAGATTCCAAAATTTATTAAGTTGGTATAGAGTCAAAACTTTTAAAACTTCCAGATGAGTCTAATGTTCAGCCAGACCCTAACACTATTATTATAGCCCTCTCAGATCCAGAGTCCAATTGAATGTGCTATTATTGCTGTAGGAATCATTTCAGCTAAGAACAAACCCGTCAACCACCCACTGTGTTGCTAACCATCTCGTCTCCAGGATTCCTAAAACAAAATACTCCAGCAAATTCTAAATATCAACCTACTATATAATTTCCTGCCATATAAGGAAATTAGAAAGCATAAAGGAAGCTTCTTTTTGGTACAGCATCAATTGCCCCTTGATCTTCATGTTGCCACAGAGAACATTAAATTCAGCCTTCAGTCAAGGATAGAGTGGCAGCACCTAAATAGTTTTGGACAACTGTGTGAAAAGCAGTTGCATTTTTCATGGTTTGCTAAGTTATTTGCTGGGACCCTAAATCTATGAAGAAGGGGGCTGTTCAGGAGACAACAACAAAGCTGAGGGAAAGGTGTGACTAGAATCCCTTCTTCAACAGGAAGTTGTATGTTCAACAGGTGATGAGGACTCCAGAAGCAAGAGCCTTGTCTTTGGTGGCAATAGGACCCACTATCAAGCTAAGAACAGGAAAACTGAGCAGACCCACTAGCACATCCACAGTCACACTGCAAATCAAAGTCATAGCACTGACCACGGGCATTCCGGTCATTTTACAGCAAGTGCATCAGTGACAGACAAGGAGTGAGTGGCCAACTCACCTTTCATTGATTTATCATCATATAATGTAGATAACCCCAGCCACCCACTCCATCACATACACCAGGCTACTTCATTTGTATAGCACAGGTACAGGAAAGCAATCATCAGGCAATGGGTAAGCCTGAACCTTGCAGAGTTCCACCCCCAGGAAGCTATCTTTATACCCTTCTGGACTCCTTGTATCCATCCATGTTAAGGTAGAAACTGATCTTATAAATTGAAAAGTTGCTGAGATTTAACTACAAAAAAAACCACACAGATTTGTCTGATATATAAAGAGAATGAAGCAAAATACGGCTTGTTTTGTGTAAGAGAGATTAAGTCATCTCTAAATCCCTGGAGAATTACAAAAATTACAATTACAAGATCTATATGTGGACAGATCTAGTAGATGTTTAACAAACTTCTATTGTTTACAAAATTTATTTTCCATCTGTGCTTCAATATTTTGGCTCTTTTTTATTGTTTGTGTCTTTGAGTTCTTTTTTATTTTTTAAATGAAAACTACTTCAAATGATCCATATACCTGTGTGTGTATATTATAGATAAAACATTTTACATCTATTTTGATCCACAACAATTAATGCAATGTTTAAGCAGAAAGCATCTTTTGAAAACTCTACCAGAAATTATGGGGTGTCCCACCCAGGGTAAAAGATATTTCCAAAGAAATCTGGTTTCTCTTTGGGGTTTCTTAATCTTGATAATAAAAAAGGAGGCTCAAGGACAATTTTTATTAGAGTTTAAAAGAAAATACACGGGTCAAACAAGTTATAAATCTTAGCACCTTCAGAGGAGCAAGATGAAGAAAGAGAGAACACCATATTGCTTGAGTTAAGCCAGCACACTGAGCCATGGAGGTTAGACACACGGTGGGTAAGACGATTTATGGTAAAATGGAGCAGGGGGAAGAGTCAGGGAAAGAGGAAAGGGGCTCAAAGTGTGGGGGAAAGCATACTTGCAAAGCAGATCAAAGAAAGGGAAAGGTTATGTTTTTCTGAGGCATTAACACAACTCCATGGTGGTGGCTCCAATAGTAAGTGCAGAGGACTGAGAGAAAAAGTGACTCATCTCATTAGAAGAGTAAGTATTCACTCCATGGCCTAATGCAAATCTGTGTTCTTGGGGTATGCTCCCTTAACAGACAATTGGCTAGACCAACTGAATTAACTCTATCTTCGGTATCTTGGAAAGAAATCACTTTCTCTTAACTGCCCTCCAATGCTAGTATAATAATGGTTACTTACTGCAAAGATATGCTAGTCTGTGCTAACATTATATCTTTGAAGTTCTTGAGTTGTTGTACTATTAACTGGTTAAAAGCTTACTTTCTGAATTCTGATATATCTGCATTTTAATAAAGATCCTACATCAAACTAGCTATTTAATTTGGTTAGTACATTTATCCTGAAGTTTAGTTCTTAGTCTGTGACTAAGAAACTGCTGATCACCTGGTGATGCTATTAGAAATATCATACATGCATGATGATGAACATGAAAAATCTAACACTATGAACAGTAGTAACTGTTCAGTAAAGATTATTTCTGCAATTTATACTAAAAACGTCCCAAATAAAAAATAATATTTAAAAACATGTATGTGTAAGATAATAAACTTAAGGTATATAAAATCTAAGCCATTAGTAAAAAACAAGAATAATCAATTTCCTCAGCCTACACTTGTTCTGAAAACCGTAAGACTTTGTAAGTTACTTACTGTCCTGGTCTATAAACTAAAGATGAAATACCAACTATTGGGAGGGTTATAAATTAGGATTTCCACAGTGAATTTCTTGGGTGTTCAGAGTATAATAGCTCCAGTGGTTAACATGTCAAAAAAGATCTCTTTCTCCAAAGTTGGGAGAAATGAGGCTATAAAATATCTGGATTAAATTGTAAATGTGAGATCTTAATTATTCAAATGTTCAGCAAAAGTCAATTATCCTTCCATTAAAATGCAAATATGCACTCGAGTTCTTGCAGGGGTGCACCCGGGGAAGAAATGAGCTGCAGGGAGCAGCAAAAGAAACAAGGACTCATGCCAGCAGATGACAGGACTTGAGGGAAAGGATCAGAGTGGCTGTAGAACTCACTGAGTGTAAGTTTTAAAAAGAAAGGAGAGTTTAAACACCTATTTGGTTTTTTATGTGTGCGTCTGTGTGTGAGTACCTGCCACATGTATGTGGGCATCCATGGAGGCTAGAAGAGGCTCTCAGAGACCTTAGAGCTGAAGTTAGAGGTGGTTGGAAGCAATCCATCTAGTGAATGCTGAGACTTGTACTTGGGTCCTCTGCAAGAATAGCAAGTTCAATTAACTGCTGAGCCATCTCTGCACCTCACTGCTCACCACCGACCCCCCCCCAAAGAGTTTTAAAAATGACATGTGATCCAACAGCCTGGAAAAGAAGTGATTAATTTAAGAAAAGGCTCCAGTTGCTAAGAGAAGTCAGCTCTACAGGGAATTAGGTCCAATGGGAAGCGTATCAGAGGATAACAGCTGACTTAAAGAGAAAGCAAAGAAGTCAACCTGGCTGGCATTCTCATCTAATAGGCATACAAGAGCTGTGACGAAGAAAGTCTCAGCTCCTGAGAGGAAGCAAATAATTTAGAGGTTGTCTTAGCTTTGCTTCCTGATGTTGTGAAAAAGTACCCTCACAACACAGCTGAAAGGAAAATGGGATTATTTGGTTCACAGTCCATCATGGTGGGGAAGTCAAGGCAGAAGGAATTTAAAGCAGTTGTTCATATACACAGTCAAGAGCAGAAAGAATAAATTAATTCACACATACTAATATTCAGCTCCACTTTCCTCTTACATTTCAGGTCAGGGTCCAGCCCCTGAAATGATGCTGCCCACATTCAGGGTAGACCTTCCTATCTCAATGAATCTATCAAGATGCTCAAGATAAACCTAATCTAGACAATCCTACAGAGACTCCCTTCTCAGGGGATTCTGCACCATGTCAGTGATGATTAACCATCGCATAAGTGATGCTCTGTATGCATTTCTTAAGGGGAAGCATGGGTATTTAACAGAAATTTGTCCATATAATTCTGGAGACAAAGATCCAAACTGAAGGTGTCAACAGGACCACAGACCATGGCAGGTCTTAGAGGAAAATCCTCCCACTCTTCTGTCACTGGGAAATGCTGATAGTCCTTGATATGTTGGCTTGTGGCCACATCATTCCAATTTCTGTGGCTGTTCCCACAGTGCCTTCTTTACCACATGTATACACTTGTCTCTAAGAAAGACTTTTGTCATTACATTCATGCTCACCCAGGTACGCCAGTATAATATCTGAAGAACTTTTACATCTTCAAAGCCTTTTTCCTAAATAGTATAAAGTGTGCTGGTTGTAGGGATCTACATGCAGACATATTTTTGAAGAGGAAGAATTCAATATGTAGTGGTATATTCTGCTTCTTCAAACTCCAGTCCATCTTGCATGGAAATATACACAAACTGTCCCAGCACTCCCACAAAATGTCTCTCTGTTATACATCAATACATAGTCTCATCTAATTTTTCTGAGCTCAAATGACGTAAATCTCATCTCAATCAGGTACAGTTGCAAATTTAACCATGATTCATCCTGCAAAAAGTATTTTTCCATCCATGGACTTATGACAATAGAGTATAAAGCATCCATTCTCAATAGAAAGTGATGAGAAAGTCATAGGATAACTGTTAAGACACATTCTTAGTCCAAAGTATAGAAATTGGAGGAACAAAGAGGTCACACACCCTAAAAAATTTTCAGTGAAGCAGGAAATATTTTGTTGGTTTTAAGTCATGCTTCTAATAGTGAACCTTCTATGAGAAGTAGGTTTTGCAGTTTGGGTAAGCTACAAATGTGCTGGAACACCAAAGTAACTTTCTTTTGGCGGAATAGTTCATTTCCAAACTTACATTTTCCCCTGATCTTTCCTGTAATTTAAAAGAAGAAATGAGGCCACACCTTAAATGTTTGTTTGTTATCTTGTCAGCTAAATATCTAATTCTATTGCTCATATGTTGAATTTTCTATATGACTGTACAACACAGTCCAATCATGTTTTCTTTCTCTTACAGTACCAAGCATCACTGAAATAAGCTCCCTGTGTCCTTTGGAGCAATGCGCATAAACTACTATCCAAGGCATTCCAGTCCTCTGAGGTAATGCAAACTGTCCACTACACTCAGCTTTTCCTTCTTGGTGCTTACTAGAGCCTAGACTTTTCCTATCATGGGTCTTGAAATTCACACCTCTAATATTCCGTCAACAGTAAAACCACTTCCAGGTCTGCAAGCATTTGCTACAGTATACTCTGCTTCTCTGTAACAAAACTTAGACATTTCCTATGGTTTCCACAGTGGAGTAAAACAAATTGGATGTCTTAAAACAACAGAATCGTATTCTGTCACAGTCCTGGGGCCAAAGTCGAGGGTATACAGTGTATGCAAAATCTCACCTTCAGGAGACTATAAGGGTACACTGCTGGGGGTGTCCTTGGCTCTTCCTTAGTGTGCTGGCTTTCAGCAATCCTTGGACCAGGAGGACATCAAAGAAGTAATCCAAAATTAAGAAAAATCCCAGAGCTTTGGAGAAGAAGAGTAAGGAAGCACTGTTCTTTCTAGAGTCATGGCCTAGGATAGTCACAAGAAATAGAAGGAAGAAAAAAGGAAAGAGGAAGGAGAGAAAGAGAAAAAGGGAAGAAAGTGAGAAGAGGAGGAAAAACAAAGGACATAGACCATTTTTAAGGATAAAGAAGGACCTGAGAAATGGTGGAGTGTGTAACAGTGCTTCCCACTGAAGCCTGGCAATCTCCCTGTGTTCCCTGGGATAAGAGCTCTCACTTGCACGCATATGCCTATCCCCTACACAACACATTCATAATCAGTAAAATAAAAGTACTTCTCTTTTTAAGTGTAACTTGAAGAAAAGATTTTATTAATTGATTAGTTTTATTCAAGCTGAAGGAAAGGAACCCTTCTCATCTGACAGGCTCTCCTCTTTTCTCATACCATCTTCATTTCCCAGAGAAGCAGTGCTAAAATTTCCTCCTCTGAGCACTCAGTAGAACCATTCCCACCAGCAGTGGAGGAGAGTTCCCCTAGTTCCACATCCTCTCCAGCATAAGGTGTCTTCAGTGTTTTTGATCTTAGTCATTCTGACAGGTGTAAGGTGGTATCTCAGAGTTGTTTTGATTTGCATTTCCCTGATGATTAGGGATGTTGAGCAATTCCTTAAATGTCTTTCAGCCATTTGAGTTTCCTCTGTTGAGAATTCTCTGTTTAGTTCTATAGCCCATTTCTTAATTGGACTGTTGGTCGTTTTGATGTCTAGTTTCTTGAGTTCCTTATATATTCTGGATATCAGTCCTCTGTCAGATGTGGGGTTGGTGAAGACCTTTTCCCATTCTGTAGGCTGTCACTTTGCCTTGTTGACCGTATCCTTTGCTCTACAAAAGCTTCTCAGTTTCAAGAGGTCCCATTGATTGATTGTTTCTCTCAGTGTCTGTGCTACTGGTATTATATTTAGGAAGTGATCTTCTATGCCAATGCATTCAAGACTACTTCCTACGGCCAGGCCCTGGGTGGAGCTCCGGGAGTCTAATTAGCAAGAAAGAGGAGGGTTTATATGAGTGAGAATTGTTGAAACCAAGGTTGGATAAAGCACAGGGACAAATAGTGAAACAAATGGAAACACATGAACTATGAACCAAAGGCTGAGGGGCCCCCAACTGGATCAGGCCCTCTGAACAGGTGAGACAGTTGATTGGCTTGATCTGTTTGGGAGGCATCTAGGCAGTGGTACTGGGTCCTGTGCTCATTGCATGAGTTGGCTGTTGCTGGAGGGCTTCTCTCCAGGTTCCCCAAGCCCCGCAGTCCCACAATCCACTTATAAAATAATCACTCAGACGCTTATATCACTTATAAACTGTATGGCCGTGGCAGGCTTCTTGCTAACTGTTCTTTTATCTTAAATTAACCCATTTTTATAAATCTATAGCTTGCCACGTGGCTGGTGGCTTACCGGCGTCTCTACATGCTCTTCTCCTGGCGGTGGCTGCAGTCTCTCTCCCCCAGCCTCCCGCTTCCCAGAATTCTCCTCTCTCCTTGTCCCACCTACCTCCTGCCTGGTCATTGGCCATCAGTGTTTTATTTATATAGAACAATATCCACAGCAGTTGGCTGTTTGAAACCTGGGACTTATGCAGGGATGCTGGGCTCAGTCTGGGAGGAGGGGATGGACCTGCCTGGACTGAGTCTACCATGTTGATTTCAGTCCTCAGGAGAGGCTTTGCCCTGGAGGAAGTGGGAATGGGGGTGGGCTGGGGGGGAGGAGAAGGGTGCAGGAGGGGGGAGAACAAGGGAATCCGTGGCTGATATGTAGAACTGAATGGTATTGTAAAATAAAATAAAAGGAAAAAAAAAGAACCATTCCCAGTACCCACCTCCCGTCTATGCAAGTCTACCCACTGCCCATCATTTTGCTATTCAGCTTTTTGAAGTGCTTTTTCTCTGGTCCCAGGGTTCTTTAAAATCCAGCTGTTGCAAAGGCACACAGTATTTCATGCTTATTTAACTAATGATCCACTGGTTTTTTTTTATTAAAATTTGGATAATGTTACTATCTAAGAAGTAAAAGCAATAAACTCTATGAATTAGTATGAAAATTAATGTCTGAATGACCTTGAAGTTTATAAATAAGTGCCTTTTAAGTAAAAGAAATAGTTTCCTTTTAGGTTGCTGGAATTTCAATGTGGCATAGGTTTTATGGTCAATCCCTAAAGCTACTAAAATAGAATTCACCAAGAAAGCAAAAGAACACAAACTCATTTAGAGGAAGCCAGTTGTCTCCCTTAGCATGAAGAGCAAGTATATCAAAAGGCAACTCCACAGAAAGATGAAGGACGAAGGTCATGTCTTTCTTTCCAAGGCTAAATTAAGATAAATTTCAAAAGCTCTCATCCTTACACCTTGCTAAAGCAAATTGCATCCCTTCCTACTATATTTACTAAGGTTGCTGTGCTTCCTGCCTTTAATGACCAGCCTCTTTGACCATGCTCTGCTGAAATCTCATAAAGATGAGCTTCAATTATAAGTGCAGTAGAGAGCCAAGGTTGCATAAGTTAACTGCGCACAGCTGTCTAGGGTACAATGCCTGGATGAGGACATTACCTCTCTTATTTTAGCTCCATTTTTGGACTGCTCTTGATTGAACTAACCAAAGAGTTATATTTCTTTAGCATCTTTTATCTTCCCCACTTTTCCAATACACACAGAGAGAAGATTAAAAGAGCTGAGGCCTCTAGGCCAGCAGCATTACTGGGTCACATTGAGTGACCTTGGCTTACTGGTTTCTAATGTTTCTGCTGCCTCACTTGAAACAGTGGGATACTTCCTCTCTAGGGAGGCTTCTCACAGCACCTGCCACAAGTGATTGGGTGTCCTCCAGCAGATTTTATCAGCTGGAATTTTTTTAAAGATCACATGTGCACCAAGGTTAAGATTGATGTTGTTACAGAAATAGACCTAGATTCAAAAAACCTTTGAGTAGAATTAAAAGCCATTATTGGAGCCCTTAATCCAAAAATAAAAAAACAAAAAGCAAAAAAATGTAACTTAAAAGATGTCTTTAGGTTGTCAACTGTCATCTATTACTTTGTCAATGTTAGATTCCTCTGATGTTCAGCTAGTGTCACCTGTCTGCTGCCAAACTGTTTTTTTTTTTTTTTTTTGATCCATCACTCTTATTTGTACCTATTGTCTCCTGGGATAAGGCTTATCTCTATGAATACTTTACATTAATTTAAGTAAATAGCATAAGTCACAAAGTTAGTATCAATAAAAATCGACAATACGTATATAAGTAACAGCAAAATACTAGTGGCACAAAGAAATGCATTTGAAAATACCACGTTGTAGTAGTTAGTCATCATTACATGTCCTCTTCTGTCAACTCCCAATCTCAATATTGCTTCCGCCAAACTCCACCCCAGATCCCCAAAACGGTAGTTAAGGTGTTTTCCATGATCCTTCCTTTGCCATAGAAGAAGAATAACATTGTTTGTCTTAGTTTCTTCAACTATACAATTCACAGTAGAATATTCATTACACTGATATGTTAGAATTCTGTTGCAATCTCCAACTTAAAGAAGCTCCATTTTCATGAATAAATAATGAAAAGTAAAGGGCTCAACTTGGTAAGGAAGTTCTGTGCCTAATTCTTTAGCCTCTCTGCTCATGGATACTTTGATAAATTTGGAGGGTTGTTGTCAAATTTAGGTCTGCTTATAAGTGAAATTGATGAGACTTTTGAAATAGAGTTAAACACAATTGAGATCATTATCATTTTTAAATTTTATTTTAATTTTGTGTATTATTTGTGTGTGGATGTGTGTTTGTGCACATGTACACACACAAGTGCATGCACAGAAGTATCTGTATGCCATAGCACATGCGTGGAGGATAGAAGACTAATTGCTGGAGTCAGTTCTCTCCTTCCCCCATGTGAGTTCCTCTGATGGACTCAGGCCTTCAGAGTTGGTGTCAAGCACCCATATGCACTGAGTCATCCTATAGACCCTAGGATTACTGTTTCTTAATGCCAGAAAAGAATATTAAAGATAGCTGTGATTCCCTACTATGCTTATGGATTGGATTACCAATTGTACAATTGTACACCATTGCCATTATGGAGTACAAGGTAACTAATTTATGCACAGAAGTCAGAGAATACATTTTACAGGTGTGTGAAGAATATTATAATCCAAATAACTAACCTATTTACCTACCCAAAGAACATATTCAAAATTACAGTTTGCCTAGGCAATTAGACTCTACAGAATTAACTAATTCATGTGTCCACACAGTCTTAAATTATATGCAACACCACTGAATATTCAAGTTTTGTTTATATGATTTAAAGAGGAATGCACACTACTGATTCATGTTTAAGCATGAGACTATATGCTTATTCTGACAGTGATAAAAACAAAATAAAACATTAGGCACGAAACTATTGAGTCATGGATTCTGAAAGCCAACTGACAACTACAAGTTACAACCAACTTGCTTTTATATACTTCGTGGGGATAAAGTGTAGCATTTGGTCTCCAGAAAACTGCTGAGATAAACAGCAAAGAGCTTTCCTTTTCCCTTACATAAAATTCATGTTCCATTTCTAAGTTTCTTCTGTGTCTGCTCAACAGAGTATCTGCTGGGCCCACATCACAGACTGATGCTGACCAGGCAGTTCCTTGGAGGTCCTCTTGGGAAAGCAATGGCACTGGAATCCATTTAATTCTCTCAAATCCTTGTACTGTCTTAATTGATGTGCTTACCTCTTTTAGTTACCTTCTGGATAAAATACAAATTAGTAAAACAACTTATTTGTAAATGTGAAGGATATAACCTTAAGAGTTACTAGAACCTAAGTATTCAACTCATATTTTCTAATATGTTGTTAACATAGGTGAGCAGAACACAAAAGATTAATTACATTCAAGTTCTAACACTTTAAATTTTAAAGCTAAATAAACTGCTACAAAGTATTAATTATGCAGAATACTGAATACAGATATATTTTAGCTAGGTAATATATCTAGGCTATCTAATATCTGTAATTTTTAATTCCACACCTTCCCTGAGAGATTTTTAAATATGCAAATATATCAAACAAGAAGCAAAACAGAATGAACAATCCTTTGCCAAAAATGGAATTTTATTTTTTCCAAAGAAAACAACTATCTATATTTTCCTAAGAATTTTCTATTTATCCTATCTTTTTAAAAATATTTCCCCTTTATTAAACTAAAAGGTGATGTTTTCAATGACTTTTAGCACCAAGTAGGGAAATAGAAGTGAAAGGTTCATGGATGAAAATAACCAGCTCCTAGTCTTCCACATTGAATGGAGGGTCTAACATGGGAGACAACGCCATTGTTTAAGACCCTGCAGAGGAACAACCCAGAGATCCTAAGATCCACATCTATACCTCACCTTGATCTCAATGTGAGTGCATGGTGATGATGATCCAGGAGCATGAACTCCAGAGACTTTTAGAATTTCAGCCTCACCAAGGATAAGGCTGGGTCCAATCTTCAATCTAAGCACTACATTCTGAGCAAAAAAATAAGCATGTATGAAACAGGAAGAAAACGCTGCTCCAAATGAAAGCTAATCTAATACATCTTGATTATAGGGACTTCAGACTAGTCAGAGGAAGCAGCTTAAGACCACAAGCCTCTCATAGTCATGAGAAATAACATTTATTAAAATTTAATGACTGTACGTCAGCATGCCATTTCTAATTACTTGAATAACTAACTCTTGGTACCCACTTTTATTTTTAGTCACTGTTTGCCCTTGATTGGAAAATCCTTCTGCTACAGAGGCAAGCAGACTCATTATGAATGGAAGAGTTGTTCTTAAACTCAGATTTATTCTTAGATTTTCACAGGGAAAACGCGTATTTAACGTTTTGTCATACCTTTATAGGTCAATTGCATAATGCTTCATGTACACTTCATCTGAAGATGAGCATTTAATGGGATGTGTCAAGAATTCCCTTCCTCAGCTAGCAGTTAGCTTTAAAACGCCATCACAACTGCAAGGATGCCACCATGTGGCCAACAAGAAGCTTTTTCCTGACAGCTGTGTAACATAACCTAAAAGGCACATTGAGAAAAATGCACAATTAAAATCCAGATGTCATGAGTGAAATTCTGTTATTTATCAGAGCTTGTAGTAGTCTGCCTTTGCCCTACTTATGATTCTCTATTTAATTCACAAGTTCCCAATTCATTTGCAATGTAATTCATTCCACTTTTACTGAATTCTTAACTCCACCTGTCAAAGAAACAGAACAAACACAGATAGCACGTTCTCTGCACAGAGTCTCATAGTAATAATAATAATAACAATAGTGATGATGATGATTCTTAAAGGTAAAAAACCCAGTCATGCATAAGATTAAGGCATTTAAAGCATCTTTAAAGCCTTTGAACATTTATTCATATTAAAGCAATCCTTATTGTGCTCTTCAGCCCTTTGGACAATGGCGGTCATTTTGTCAATACTAATGAACCACTGTGTATTCTTTTATATCACTGTTAGGCAATTAAAGACACACTAAACGATGCACTTTTTAAAAAGTGACAGTCCAAAGTGGTATGGATTTTTAGAAAAGCCTCAGAAGTGGGTCACTTTAACAAAGGAAATTCCGCTGCAAGTGCATCTTGAAAAACATGTACCTGTTATCCTCCAGTATCAAAATAACCAATTTCAAGCACTCGATGAATCTTTTTTATTAAAGTGACTTGAAACTGCTATTATTAGAATGTCATTACAGGAAACTCCAAATGCTGCTGCCAATCATCTAAAGTTCAGCAAAATGGAATCAAAGAACAACCAGAATGCACTCACCTCAAAACTCACAATCGAGATGCATGGCAAGGTGTTTATAGGAGTTTGAATGAGAATGCCCCCCACCACCAGACTCACATTTGAATGCTTGGTCCAGAGTTGGAGGAACTGTTTAGAACAGATTAGAAGATGTGGCCTTGTTGGAGGAGGTGTGTCACTGAGGGTGGGTTTTGAGGTTTCAAAATCCCAAATCATTCACACTTTGTTCCTTCTTTACCTTGTGTTTATGGATCAGGTATGAACTCTCAGTTATTGCTCCATCACAAAATCTGCCTGCATGCCTGCTGTCATGTTCCCTGACATGATGGCCATGGGCTCACCCTCTGAAACTGTGAGCACCCATTACATGCTTTCTGCTATAAGTTGCCTTGGTCATGGTGTTTTGTCAGAGTAATAGAACAGTAACTAAGACAATGTTCCTTGCCAGTTAACTCCTGAAAATCTTCTGAAGATAATTTATTATCAAATTATACCCTGTCAACAAAGTAGTTAACAGAAGAAACAAAAATTAATGGCCACTGTGGTGGTTTGAAAGAAAATGCCCCCCAAAGGGAGTGGCACTATTAGTTGGTGTGGCCTTGTTGGAGTAGATGTGATTTTGTTGGGGGAAGTGTGTTATTGTGGAGGCAGGCTTTGGGGTCTCATATATGCTCAAGCCACACCCACAGTCTCAGACCGCTTCCTGCTAGCTGTAAGCCAAGATCTAGAAAACTTGGCTACTTTTTCAGCACAGGATGAAAACATTATGCTTCATTTTTTTCTAAAACATTTCCTGGATTATAGGAACTTTTCTTCCAAAAAACAAAACCAAAAGCCACTGAAGATCTGGCATGGTGGTCTGCATTTTTATAGCACTCAAGAAGCAGAAACAGGTGAATCTGTGTGAAATTGAAACTAGCCTGGTCTGCATAGTAAGTTCTGGATCAGCCAGAACTGCATAGTAAGGATTTGTGTTAAAAAAGAAAAAGGAAGAAAGAGAAGAGAAAAGAAGTGAATGAAGAAAGAAAAAAGAGAAAAACAAATCTACAAAACAGGACTGAATTTCAGGAAGTTGGGAGTGATTATTAGTAGAAAAAAAAAACAAAAATAATCAAAGCTTCCCAAATCCATGTCTAAAATAAATTACCAAAAATTGAAAATGTGTATACCTATTTTACGGCATATCAAATAACCTAATAATGCAGCAACCTCCCTAATGTTTTACTATTTGGACCATGATTGCAACAATTTTTATGCTTTGCCAGGATCAAACCCAAAGGCCTGCACTTTATTTCTTCTTCCTTATCAGCAAGATCCACTCTGTTCTTGGTTATTTTCATCTGCTCTGCAATTGCTTAAGTACTACCTGTCGATAATTTAAGTTATAAAACCAGGCCACCCAGATTCGAATCCTATCTTCATTGCCTTTCTCTCTGAGACTCAGTTAACTAATCCTGTGACTCAGTTGCCTCATCTATAAAATGAGGACAAGAGTATTTACCACATGAAGTTGTTAAGGAATCTAATCGGCAAACTTGCAAACACTCAAAATATCACCCACTCCTTAATAAATCTAGAAAGCCCTGACTTCCACAGGCTTCTTGTCTTTAGTTGCAATCACACCTTTGCCGCCAGGAACTTCCCTTGGCATCTCACATTTACAATTGTATCATTAGTCTATCTGAGCCCTGCATCTTCTTTCACTAAATTCTGTGTGGGTCTCAGTACCAGGTAACTCTAGATAAATTACCACATTTTCTCATTTTGCTTAAAGCTCGCAGTGATCTCTCCAGGTGGAACTTATTGAGAAGCTGTCTATTGTCTTACTGGTATCAGCAAAATCCAATGTAGCCTTTTATACATTAATTCTAAGATGAAGCAAAAAAAAGAATAGAAAATTTCAAACAAAGCCTCCAGAAAGCTTGTCAAACTATATAGATCATTCTTCCTCCTACAGTAAAATCCCAGAGATACTACCTCTTGTTCAGTTTACAATGTATTAATTCATATTTCTTTATGTCAACTTTTCCCCTATTTATAGATTTTTATCTCCTCACAAAGTCCAAAGTCTTTGGTAGCTAAATTGTCTTTTGTAACTCCTCTCAAGATAATTAGATAATTCTTCTGTTTAAAAAAAAAATCATACCTTTAATCACAGCACTTGGGAGGCAGAGGCAGGCAGATCTCTGAGTTTGAAGCCAGCCTGGTCTGCAGAGCAAGTTCCAGGATAGCCAGGGCTACACAGAGAAACCCTATCTCTAGAAACGTAACAACAACAAAAGTACATGGTAAATATGTAGAAGAATGAAATTCTCAATGATATGCATATTAATGATATTTAATTCCAATAGATACCAAGTTAGCAAGGATCAAGCATAAGATTAAAATTTGATGATCAACACAGTTTTTCCCAGTATATTGTTTCCTTTGCTTCTCCACTTCTTTGTTATTGTTATTTGGGTTTTGACTTAGTTAGTTAGTTAGTTAGTTAGTTAGTTAGTTAGTTAGTTAGTTTGAAAGGTCTTACTGTGTGTTTCCTTTGTTTCTGGAACTCACTATATGGATCAAGCTGTCCTCAGCCTTCAGAGTGCTGGGATTAAGGGTGTGAGTCACTCACCCAACCTTCTGCTCCCTCACACTTGACTTCAAAAGCATGGAGAAATGAAAGACTTCCTGCCATATCCTCCTAGAAATGGTTTTCTCAAAACTCTAAACCCTTAAGTAACTTGGATGTTTCAAGAATTTGAGATGCAGGAATCTATTTTACATAAAACAAATGCAAGAGATGTTTTTAATCTCCCCCGACTTAAAGAAGCAGGAGAGGCAGTATCCCTAAATCTGGAGAGAGAGGAAGAGGAGAGGCCACAGAGACAGGCAGAGGCTAAGGAGTCCACCAAGGTAATCTCTAGCTGAGATAGTCAAGGTGCCCTTCTGAAGCCAGACCCCAAGGAACAGTGCCTGAGTGCTTCAAAGGCAAACAGAACTATTGCCCCACTCAGGGTTCTAGGCCCAAAGAGCTATAGAGTAGGTATGCAGACAGTAATTGGCCCAAACTGTAGTAGGCAGAGCAACGCTAACCTCAAGCCATAGGAGCTACTGCAGCTGAGATCTGTCTTTCTCAGGCTTTGCCCTGCCAACTGCTTTTAGAACACTGGCAAAATCCAGTGAACAGGGGATAAAAGTCCAGGGTGGGACACATGCAGCAGGAGAACTATACCCAGGTTTTGGGATTCTTTCTTAGAAAGGTGAAATTGTGTTTCTGTGTACATATATAAGTGTACTTATATACTGTGTACGTATGTGACACTTCTGTATCCCTGAAACGTGTGTCAGCGCTCTTCTGTAAGACAGAGAGCAGTGACCGTGCAACACCATGAGTGTTAAGCAGATTTCCCTCATTGGTTTCCTACTGGAAACTGAAGAGGCAATTTGCAATTGAGGAGACATTCAAGAAATTAGCATTCATCACTATTTACAAGTGTCAGAGACTGAATTCAAACAGATATTTCTGTCCCTAAGCCCACCCACCCACACTCCTTCCTACCTCATATTCCATTGTGTGTTATTTGAAAATAAATATTTCTCATTGCTTACCTATACCCTGTATAAGTTGCTCACCTGATAAACAGATTCCTTTAATAGAATTATTACAATGAAAGCAATAGATGGCTTTGGGTCGGGAAGACAGAATATTCTGGTGAGAAGCTGTAGTTAAACAGGTACAATTAAACTCTAGTTATCCACATAAATTATAATATACTTTTTAATAAGCAGTGAGCTTAGACTAGCTATTCAGTTTGATATATTGAAGTAGTTGTTAATTTTTTCCAAAATAATTCTTTTTTAATTATTATTTTATTTTATAATTAATTTAATTTTACATATCAGTCACAGATTCCCCTGTCCTCCCTCCTCCCATCCCCCAGCCATCCCCCCCCAATCCATCCCCCATTCCCACCTCCTCCAAAGCAAGGTCTCCCCTGGGGATTCAGCTCAGCCTGGTAGATTCAGTTGAGGCAGGTCCAGTCCCCTCCTGCCTACACCAAGGCTGAGCAAAATGTCTCAGCATTTTCCAAAAGGTTCCAAAAAGCCAGCTCATGCACTAAGAACAGGTCCTGGTCCCACTGACTGGGGGCCTCCTAAGTAGTTCAAGCTAATCAACTGTCTCACTTATCCAGAGGGCCTGATCCAGTTCCATGAGGGCTCCTCAGCTATTGGTTCATAGTTCATGTGTTTCCACTAGTTTGGCTTAGTCCCTGTGCTTTTTCCAATCATGGTCTCAATATCTCTTGCTCATAATAATCCCTCCTCTCTCTCACTGACTGGACTCCTGGAGCTCCACCTGTGGCTTGGCCATGGATCTCTGCATCTGCATGGTGATTTCTTAGAAAATTGGGAATCAATCTCCCTTGAGACCCAGCTATACCACTCTTGAGCATATACCTAAGGAATGCTCAATCATACCACAAGGACACATGCTCACCTATGTTCATAGCAGCATTATTTGTAATAGCCAGAACCTGAAAACTAAAGAATACCCTAGATGCACTTCAACTAAAGAATGGATAAATAAAATGTGGTACATATACTCAGGAGAGAAAAACAAAAAACATCATGAAGTTTTCAGGCAAATGGATGGAACTAGAAAAAGTCATCCTGAGTGAGGTAACCCAGACTCAGAAAGACAAACATGGTATGTACTCACTCATAAGTGGATACTAGATGTAAAACAAAGGATAACCAGACTGCAACTCACAACTCCAGGAAGGCTATCTAGTAAATAGGACCCCAAAAAAAAAGACACAGGGATTGCCCAGCGACAGAGAAATTGATGAGATCTACATGAGCAAATTGGGGGGAGGAGGTAATGGAGGGCAAGGGTCGGGGGGGAAAGAGAGCTTAGGGGAGCGGGAGGTCCCAGCTGGATCAGGAACAGGGTGGGAGAATAAGGAAAGAGATACCATGATAAATGAAGACCCCATGGGAATAGGAAGAAGCAGAGTGCTAGAGAGGTCCCCAGAAACCCACAAAAGTAACTCCACAATAGACTACTGGCAATGGTCAAGAGAAAGCCTGAGCTGACCTGCTCTGGTGATCGGATGGCCGAACACAATAACTGTCATGATAGAACTCTCATCCAGTGACTGATGGAAGCAGATCCAAAATAATTCTTTAGGGCCAAAAGTTGCTCTCATGTAGATCATAAACTTTTGTCAATGCAAGAGCTAGCAATTACACCTAAGAGAATTATATAATTAGGTTCCAAAGCAGTCTAGTAACCTCCAACCTTGTAATAGCTTCAATTTCTATTAGTTATGTTGATTCAGATTGTTTTTTAACTAAAATAAACCTTGATATTATTTTGAGTAGTGATTTTCTAGATAAAAACAGTGTTCAAGGAGATTTGCCAAGACCAAATAGTTCAAATAACAAAAGAAACAGAACTCAACCCGAAGTATCCTAGCCACCTGCCTACTAGTATTCCTAATCTGATATTAAATAATGACTAGGAATCAAAGATTTTTGCAGAATAAAACTGGTAAGTTGGAAATATAGGGTGCCAGATAATGAGTCACAAGAGCAATGCGTAACTGAGAAGTAAGTTCTTTGTTCGTGCAAGAATCACAGGAAGCCACATTGGGGTGGTGTGGCACATTCAGCCATCATCTCTCACCAGCTATCATTTGTCTCAGCAGAGTGTGTGAGATGAAGCATTTGGCACTGCCACTCTGTCTCACCTGTGGGTGATGTCGCAAGAACGAAGAGATAACAAGAGAGAAGAGATCTGTGCGAGGACTTTTTCAAAAGCATTGCATTCCTCCATATCAACAGACTGTGTCCAGCAAGGGCATATTTTATTTAACCACTTAACATTTTACTCCAAACTCATGGACTCATACTGCTAAATAAACTCACAACACTGCACAGTTCATAAATATATTTCTTTGCATGTGCAGTGGACTGTTTAAAGTTAATATGCTTGAAAGAAACAATCCTTAACATTTGCTATTGCTTGTTCTCTGCCATCCATATTCAGCAACCAACAAGAACAAAATACAAGCAACCCTGATCTTACTCAAGACAGTCAAACAAATATTAATGTTTATTCATAAATATGAAGAGAGGAGGTGTGCCTTAACTGTTGATTGTGTAAATTTATGTGGAGGTACAAATTGGGGTTTCATTTATAATCCTCCATGCAAAGCCCAAGCACTCATTTACTTACATACTCCATCCCTTGCCACCCCAGATACATCCACAGATCCCTGTGTCCTGTGTTCTTACCAGAGTTTGTACAAGTGTATGGGGAGAGGGCATGGGGACATTCAGGAACCCCCATAGATGTGGTTGCCAAGCAGATGCTTGAGTTAGAGCTTATGTCTGAGCATGAGTGTTGAACCAGAAATCTACTCCAATAATAAGGCCAATCAAAGTACATTTCCTCTAATAGACAAAAGTCTCCAGTTCAAAATCCTGGTCCTTATAGGCAAGAGCTATTTTTTTTCCACTATTTTTGATTTTTATTTGTTTGTTTGTAGTTTTTGGTTTGGGTTTCATTGTTGTTTCTGTTAGGTTTGGTTTTTTTTTGAACTCTGTCACTCTACTTGATATCACCTCATAGCTGTGTCAGAATAACTTTTTTCAGACTGCTGGGTCTGAAGAAGAAACAGAAATGGCAGCCCGGACCTCTAGAGGGTGGGCTTCACCACCCCAACAGAGGCTTCAGGCACAGCACCACTCTCACTGGTCAGCTGTTCCCTGTGGCCAAGACTGGCGGCAAGTGTTCTACTCTCCCTCACGGAGAGAACATTCTAGATATGTCATTTATTCAATAAAGTAAAGAGACAGTGGTGGATGTCAATTACCAAATATCCCTGAGTCTGCTGTCTTCTGGGACACGATTTGCTTTTTCTGGCCTTGTTATCAGAGGGAGGGATTTAGGTCATGACCCAGATCATAAGTGATGCTTGAGTTTTAGGGGAAAGCAACTCATTATCTGTTCAGCACTCATTCGCTCTCTTTCTTTTGGCAAAGGCAAGCAGTAATGCCAAGAAGTAAACAGACTGAGGAGTTATTTGTTACTGCAGCATGGCTCAGCGTTTTCTTATAGGTTCTATCAAAATGGTCTAAATATTCCTTTATAAGACACTTGGTTACCAAAAGAGTGTTTCGGGTTCTGGAGGTTTTCTTAGATTTGGAACTACGTATCTGTACTTTACTGGGTAGGCATCTTTAATCAGCAAAACTGAAATTAAAAAGTACTCCAAAATCTGCTACATATATCCCATTTCCTATTTCCCCCTCCCTTTATATCTACTCTTCATCTCTCTTAGTCCCCTTTCTACTTTAATGTCTTATATAGTTAAATCTATATTTTATGTGCAAGAGAAAGCACAAAATATTTGGAACAGAAGGAGGAACCACTGGGTCCGGGGACCAGCAAGGAAGAAAGGGGAGGTCCATGGGAAGTGTGATAAGAACCAAGTGTAATGATATAAGTATAAAAAAGTCAGTGAAATCCAATGTTTTGTATGCCAACATTAGTTACAAATATTTCAAAATCTGAAACTTTTTAAGTTCCACCTATGTACCTGACAATAAAATTAGAACAACTGCTGGAAGTACATGTGTGTAATGCATATTTATGTCTCTGTATATGTGCATACATATGAGTGCCTATGTGTATATACATTTCTGTGTATTTTGTGTGTGTGTGTGTGTGTGTGTGTGTGTGTGTCTTAGTCTTCCCTACATAATGATATTGAGAAATACAAAATCAATAAAGAAACAAAATAGGTGTTTGCAAGCCAAGAGGTAGCAAAACCTGACATGGCTTAATGCAAGATTATTTATAAATATTATCATAGTGTGAATAGTTATTTTTTTCACTGCACAAATGGTACTTAATATAGTTACAGACCTCATTGGGGGCATTATGTACTATATAGGTATGAATTACTATATGACTTTTAAAAAACTGAAACACAGCTAGTCCTAAGAATTCTACATAATGAGCTAAAGACCCATATTTCACTGATAATACTCAACCATCAGCCCCCACAATTATGTATTAAAATTCCACAGGTAATTAACTAACCTACTCTATGCAGTTCCTGATAGATCCTATCTACAGTTGAAAAGGCTTCAGACTCTGTGGGTGTGGCACACAGAACAACACACACACACACACACACACACACACACACACACACACAATCATCCCAAGATGTTCACATCCTGATATTTAGAACCTGTAAATATGTCACCATAAGCTGATAAACTTTGCATGCGATGTAGTTGATGACCAGAAGGCAGAACAATCTATCCTAGGTTACTCATTAGCATCAGCATACTCTTTAGGTACTCACAAGCTCAGATAGTTGGGCAGAGACTGAACTGTGAATATAAGCAGAGGCCAGAGAGAAAGAAGTTGGTGTGAAGATGCAGCAGTATTGGTTTTAAAGGAGCCAGACAAGCTCTAAAGACTGGAAAAGCAAGAAAATAAAATTTCCCTAGAGCCCTGGAATGAAACTTGGCCAGCCAGCCCCTTTATTCTACCCACAACTGTAAAAAATAAATGTATGGCATTTTAAGGCACCAAGTTTGGGATGTATTAGTTTTTATGGCAGCAATAGAAAACTAAAGTAGTAGGAAAGGCAGTTAAGTCAGAAACATCAACTTTCACCTTCTGAGCTTAGCCAGTCCAAGATAACCACAGACTTTTTCCTCAAGTCAGGGTAAAACATTTCTCTCTAAAGTTTGAATGCCCTTTACCTGGTTTGAAGGAGGGAAAGTTAGATGTAATTTTCTTTTTCATTATTTTTTTCTTCTTTAATTAGGAAACTTGAAAAAGAGGGGTTATATAAAATGAGGAATATTTTAAACTTTTTATGATTTAATAATTCAGTCTATTAAAATACTTTGGAGGATACACAATTCAGAAGGTCAGGAAGAATTATGTTCAAATGTAGAAAAGCCAGTAAGTAAATGATTAATAATACAATAAAGAAACTGTAAAGCTGGGCCAGCAACATTGCTCAGCAGGTAAAGGCACTTGCTGTCAACCTGAGTTTTATGCCCAGAACTCATATGGTAGAAGTCGACAATAGTTGCCTTCTATACTTCACACGTGAACTACAGTATGCATATGCCCCACCACACACACACACACACACACACACACACACACACACACACACACACACATTAATACTTTAATTAAAAAGGAACTATAAAGCTATTGTCTTATTATTATAAGCAGTACAGAATAGTAATTATACTTTTCTAACTCTAAAATAAAACCATGAGTTTTATTTTGTTTTAAACTCTCCTCAAATTCTGAGTATTGTCATAATTTAATAATACAATATATCTTACCTGGAACCAGAGGCTTTTCTCTGTCTCACTCCATCCCATACAGTCCTCTCCCACCCGCCAGTTCCCAAATAACCACTCAGAAGCTTATATTACTTATTAATATTCGGCCAGTAGCTCAGGCTTATTACTAGCTAACTCTTCATTTAAATTAACCTATATTTCTTATCTATGCTTAGCCACATGGTCTGCGGCTTGTTACCTCATTTTCTACACCTCATGCTTCCTTAGTGGCTGGTTGTCATCTCTTTTGACTCCACCCTTCTCCCTGTATCTCCATTTGGCTTTCCAGCCCAACCTTATTCTGCCTGGCTATAGACTAAAACAACTTTATTTTCAACCAATTAGAAACACATATATTCACAGAATACATAAGGATCCTCCCACAGTATTTCTCACTTTCTGTTTACTCAAAAAGGAAGATTTTAATTTCAACATAGTAAAATTATATACAACAAAAACAGTTATCAAGTAAGAATCAGTTACAATATCCAGTCTATTTGTATTTGACAAAATTAAAGAAAATACTCTATTTATCCTATCTTTGTGAATTTAGAGTCTCATGTCTAATTTACCTTTTATCATAACTAAGGTAAACCATAATTATAACTATCTAGTCTTCAACTCCATCAAAGACCTCAGAAGGATATATTACCTGAATAAACAGTAAGTACATTGTAAACAACTTCCAGAACTCTCGAAACGACAGAAACATCTGGCTGCCTGGACAATCACCCAAAGTTCTTCTGTAATGTTAGAACATCTATCTTCAGCCTGTAGGCCGAGAGTATCTGGCAGACTTTTCAGTGAAGCAGGAAGTTTGAAGGACTGCCCTGTCTTGTATTGGCAAAGTTCATCAGTCACTTTCCTCTGTGTCCTGCAGAATGTGTGGCAGGTTTTTTTTGTTTTTGTTTTTGTTTTTTTTGGTTTTTTTTTTTGTGAAGCAGGAACCCTGAAGGACCATCCTATCTTGTATTGGCAAAGTTCAATAGTCACTTTCCTATGGGTCCTGCATGCCCAGTTTATATAACATACTGTCAAGCAGACCAGGCAAGAGCAATTTCTTGCCCAAATAGCTAGCCTTGACTCATTGAAAGCAAAGTCCATAAGGAGCTTCTTTGGTGCCCATCATCCTCTTTGAAGTAGTTGGTTCTGCAAGAAGCAGATGTGTCTCATTGAGAAAAGTCTATGTTCTTAAAAAAAAAATTTAAATGCCATATTCTATAGGTCTTTGAAGTATTTGAATATTACCTATCTAATTAAAATATATCTTTGTATACCTAGAAAACCTAACTAATATGGCTAGAAGTTTGACTATTATAGATGACTATTAACCTATATCTTTTAATTATACATTGCATTTTTAATTAATTTTTTATTCATTTTACATACAACCACAGTTTTTCCTCCTTTCCCTCCTCCCAATCTCTCTTTACCTCCCCCAACTTACCCCATCCACTCCTCAGAAAGGATAAGACCTCTCATGGGGCACCAACAAGGCCTGGTACACTCTGTTGAGACAGCGACAAGCCCCTCCCCCCTACATCAAGGCTGAGCAAGGCATCCTACCATATGAAATGGGCTTCAGAAAGTCAGCTCATGCACCAAGGATAGATCCTGGTCCCACTGCCAGGGGGTCCCACAAACAGATCAGGCTATAAGACTGTCACCCATATGCAGAAGTCCTAGTTTGGACCCATGCAGACTCCTTAGCTGTCGGTCTGGTATCCACGTACATTACATTTTTAAATGAGCTGCATAAACATAACACCTTAAACAAGGATAGAAATATACATACAGTATAACAAAATTGACTTTTAATTTGTATCAACAAACTAAAATCCATACCAATGTAAAGTATTTTTAGATTAACAACTTTTTTGGATTAAAGTAGATTCAATAATCCACCCTTTTTATCATGATAATCTACCCTTTGCCCCATTATATCTTTTCTGTATCATATCCCCTTTCTTCCTTAGAAAGAGATTGACTATGACCATTAACAATTTATAGTCAACCACCCTTAAATGAAAACAAACATTCATAAACAATATTTTGGGAATTTGGGCATAGTTCTTTAGACTAATTCTTGTTGATTGGGAGACTGGTAATCTTATGGGAACTCTGAGAAAATTTAGAATTATGGCTAAGTCCTGACTGGGGTATTTTGTGTGGCTGGTCCATCTCAGCCAACAGGCTTAAAGCTGGTTGGGATGCAGAACTCAGAGGAAACTGTAACAGAGGTGTATGGAAACATTGGATCATATGAGCATTCCATTTTTATTGGTGTATGGCCCTCTTATTCTGAAAATATATAAACTGTAAAGGTAACATATGTATCCATATTAATATAAATATAAACTGAATATTATACACAATCCAGCCAAAGATAATTTTTTTTAATGATTTGAGCAAGTAAAATATATGTCTTGTGTCTTGTCATTACTTTAGGTTTATTTTCCCATGTCTGTAGTCAGGATTTTCATGAGGTCTTCCTCAATCAAACTTGATTTTATTAACTCAGAAGGAACCCACAATCTCTCACCTTCTGTGGAAACAAAAGCAGAACCTCCTTCCCAAAACAAAACATCCCCAGACTCAAATTTTGAAGTCAAGATATTTTCAAAATGTATAGGTTAGTTTAACCTAGCAGTCCCCACAATCAAATGTCTCTCAGCAGTTAGCTCATTAACAGTCAAAAAATCCAAAGAAAAATCAATAACATATGTAATACAGAATCTCTGTGTATTTTCCATCCTCATGTGACTCATTTCCTTTATATTACTTTATTCCCCGTTCTAAGAACTTTATTATTTTAAATCTATATTTTTAATCTAAGGCTGTATATATCCTTTTGTTTCTCTCTTAAGCCTACCCACATCTTTTAAACATACCATGACCCCTTTAGAGGACTTCATGTCTGAATCTGTACTGTGGGCATGGATTGTGTGAAGCTGTGGGAACCTGTCACACTGTAACTCAAGCCTGCTTGCCTCTGCTGTGTCTTTGTACCACAGTCCTCATGAGAGACACAACTAGGAAGCTGTTTTTGGCTCTATTTATGTGTTCTAGAAACCTTTTTTTAAAGCATTCTCAGACTTTATGTGGATGTATGGGCGGCTCGCTGGAGTGCCATATGTATGTAACCAGAAGTGGAGTATCTGTCCCAGACGCCCAGTTATACCCAGCAGTCACTTCCCAAATTACCATGAGTTTTATTTCATTTTAAACTCTCCTCAAATTCTGAGTATTTTCATAATTTAATAACCCATTCTGTCTTACCATTTCAGCCAGGTGAAATGGACTTCTGGCTTCCACGCCTTGCGTTCGTCACCACCATCCCTGGGACAGTTCATCTGCTTCAGCTTCTACGGGTACCTGCTAGAGGGAGAGCAGAGCTCTCAGAACAACCACACTGACAAAGGACCATTTCCCATGAGTCAGAAGCAGTGCGGTTAATCACATATCAGTGTTAAACAACTCTACTTAAAACTATACAAAGGAGTACATCAATCCAGCTCACTTTAATTTTCGCACTTCCCTTTACTCCCATCTAAGTTTACAACTGGTAATTAAAGAGCAACGGCCTTTTCTCAAGTATTGATGGTTTGATTAAGCACACGAACAGTGGAAGTGAGACAGGGTGTGTGGTAGAGTGGTAGGAGCCTTATGTGGAGCCTTAGGTTTGTCCAGCAACGCACACACACGAAAGCACACACATGCACATACATGTGTATACACACACACACACACACACACACACTCACACACACACACACACACACACACACACACACACACGCACAGATGCACATGCACAGGCACAGGCACAGGAGCATACTTGAGTAGGGGTGAAATTACCAGGCAGTTTAACTAGAATAAGCAGGACTGACTGATATTCCCATGCAACATAAATCAATTCTAAGCTATTTTATTTCTTGAAAAACATCCAAATCTGATATATGGTGGTTCTGCTACCATGATGGCAGCCCCCAAACAAGGTGACAATAAGGACATTCTCTAACATTTATTGATGGCTAGCATGCGCCAAGACATTTTTTGTAAGTTTCACGGTTGGATTTTTTCAGGGGAGGAGGGACATGCAGGGATCGAACCCGGAAACTCAAACATGCTAGGCAGCTATTCTACCGTTGAGCTACAGCCCCAGGCACCTGGTGTGCATGTTCCAATTGAGTCCTAAAAACAATTAATATGCTCTTTCTGTGTTAAAAGAACTGATGCTCACAGAGACAAATATGTCTCAAAGTGACTGGGATGAAGTAAAGACTGTATTAAAAGCCAGATAATTTAAATGTAGAGTCAAACTATAGCTTACTGAGAATGAGATGAAAGAAGGTATCTAAGACAGTCAGCTGTAGGAAATAAAGTCACGACAAAAAACACCACATTCAGTTTTCATTCCCACTGCCTTCTGCATTCTCCTTTGTACATCATTGTCTGCCAGGACACAGAAAGACAGTGGTATTATTATTATGCGACTGAATGACTGGGTTTATCCCTGAGGACTTTCCTCTAGAGACAGGCTCAAAAGAAACAACAGTTTATTTTCATTAGAATGCAGGAGGTGTGCATGATTATATGGTGTGACAGTTTCTAATAACATTTTAAAGCAAGGTGTTACATTAAAATTATTTTTATTGTAATGTCAGGTATTTTCATTGAAGTAAATGGATTTCTAATGTCCCAATTTTTTTCTGTTTGTTTGTTATGTTATTCAGTTTTGGGTTCTTAAGGCTCCTTTCTAAATAAGGCTAGTTATTTAGTATAAATAATTAGATATATTCTTTGTTCATGTAGTACTTGATAAAAATCAAAGAATTCTCAAGGTATGTCATTCTATAGATTAGCCAGTGTTACCTTGTTAGGCAATAAACAAAGAAGTGAGTGGTTGCATTAAGGGCTGTATTCAAATTCAGAGACTTGCAGAAATGGAACCAGACGCCAGACGCTGTAACTAGCTACCTACATTGAAAAATATCCTTCAACTACTGTCTAGAACATTCTCAGCTAAGTGCTTTTTCCTGCCCATGCCTCAGGGTTTCTACTTAGGACCTTTCCACGCTTTAACATGCCTGTCCAGTAAAGAAGCCTCAAGCAGTCCTCCCTAGAGCTACAATTTCTCATCTTAACAAAGACTAATTAGATACTTAGAAAAATAAGGGGGCAAAAAGGGGTGAAAATACTGCTACCTTGAGTACTTGTTTTCTACAGGGATGGAGTAGTCATTAGATGGCATACAGAGCACTACGCTAAACCCATGTGGAAATTATGACAACCAGGAGTCAGTGACAGAAGAGCCAATGTCCACTCAGACCCTGGAGTAAGCTCAGACAGAAATTTCTTCCTCAACTACTGTTTCTAGTTGACAGTGATGCAGTGAAGTTGTGTGGAGAATCTGTGTGATGACTGGGATGTGAAGGATGAAGAACACTGTTTAAGGCAGAGCCCATGACATAACAGCTGGTGCTTCCCAATCCATCTCTAAAAGAAAAGCCAAGATCTCTCACAGCCCCTGCAAATAACAACTTCTGCTTCAATCCCCTCCTGTTATCTGTCAGAATTATTAGTGATGATTGTGGAAACGTTCAGTGAAAGCTGAATATAGACATGCAATACTTGCTTTCTTAAAACATTGAGACAAACTTGGGGGAAACACAAACCATAGGTCACAGCAGTTGTCTCCGTGTTTTAACAAAAGGTCTAGACAAGATTCAGACATGACCATATGTTCACAGTTCATATTAGTAGACTCAGGCAGGAGACTTCCAGCTAACAAAATATGTCTTGCCACATGCTATTGTATAAAAAGCAAAGTATCTGGAGTCAGTGGAGGTGGATTTAAAGCCTAGATCTCCCCACTACTTTTATAACTTTGGGGTGTTTTTTTTAAAGTCCCACTTTTTATTAATTCTCAGCAATAAACTAAAATTAATAATATCAGACGAACAGAACATTCAGGATTAAAATAAACACATTAAAGTTGCTGATACTAGAGGGGCAAGCTAAATCATTTTCTGTTCCTTTCTCCAATCCCTCTTTTCCCACACAAATGGTAAGAAGCATAGCCTTGCTTTTGACTTACCCAGCACAAAAGACAACTGCGAGTACATCCTCCAACCTCCAACAAACCCCAAACACCCTGGGCCTACATACCTCTGTCCAAAAATGAATCTTCCATAAGGATACACAAAGTTCACATCATTGGGGGATGGAGAGATGACTCAGGGGTTGAGTACTTGCTCTTCTTGCAGAGCACTCAGTTTCAGATACTAGCAATCACAGGGCAATTCACAATGGTCCATAACTTCAGTTCTATAAGATCTTCTGGCCATGGACATCAGGTATACACTGTGTCCATGTATATACAGAGTACAAGGAAAGCACTTACATACATAAAGTAAATAAAAAATCTTAAGAATTCTCATGTCATGAGCTTCTGTTTAGAGTGGTCTAGACTCTAATCCTGGCATCTTCTTCTGCCAGAATCAGCACTAAAACCAGGCCATGGACCACCACTATAGAAGGTAAGGTCCCACAACACACATCAGCTAACCAACGTGCTTAAATATCCCCACTCTTTCCACTACATACTTCTCTTGGAAAACCTGTGGCCAGATAAATACCTCCTATGCTTCTTATCACACCAACCGCCACAAAACAGGATATACACTCACTCCTGCTATTGTCACCCAGTCTCCTACTGATCATTTCCTCCAAAATCTTTCCTTTATGTGGTTGAAGCCAGTGCTTACATGTCAGTTAAACTTGGCTTTCGTCTTCTAGGTTGGTAAGCAAGTTTGGGGCTTAGGTTTCTACAAACCTGACTATGTGAAAGTTATGACCCTTCATCTTCATAGCTGTCTGATTGGAAAATGGCAATAGGCTCTTTTACCTGGGTTCCTAGGCAGCCTGACACTAGATGTGTGACCCTAATAGAGTTATTTATTATTATAGTATTCGCAAGACTCTATTTACTCATTTTTAAACTGGAAGAGATAATGATAGCTATCTTTTACATTGGTCTAACAATTAAATAAAACAATGTATGGAAAATGCTCTGATCAATGAATGACTTTTAGTAACTATTCTATACATTTGGTTATTAATGTTATCCACATCATCTTTGTCACCGTAACTACCACTTGCTCCTGAATTGCTTTTAAATAATTGTTCATTTCTCTTTATGAGTATTAACATTTGCCTCTGTGTGTGTATGCTCACCACATGTGTGCCCAGTGCCCACAGAGACCAGGAGATCCCTTGGAACAGGAGTTATAAACAGTTGTGAGCTACCACACCACTGCTGAGAACTGGACCCTGTTTCTTTACAAGAGGAGCAAAGTGCCCTTAACTCCTGAGCCATCCCTCCAGCCCCTTGAATTTCATTGAAAAGGCATAGTTTGAGCATACCGTAATATTTTGCATACCTCTGGATTTATCTGGGGACGGTAACATGCAGTAGAAATCGAACTACTTAATTTCCCTACTCTTGAGTATTTGCCAATGCCAATGACTAATTGTCAGGTTTTCCAGACACCAACCAGCTGTTAAACAATTCAATTCAATTCTGTCACTAGTGGCTGAGTTAAAAGAGCTCATAGTTTAAGGACTCACTTTTAAAAGATTCCTCTCCCTCCAGATGCTAGTTCCAAATTCCAGGATAACCCAATCTTTTCATAAAACAGCTATAAGGCTGGGATCCCCAGAACTACCTCCACACTTCAGTAATTTGCTAAGATAGCTTACAGAACTCAGAAAGACATGTATGTTTATGTTTGTTGGTTTATTATGTGAATAGTTACATTAAGAGGTACAAGATTGTCGGTCCCTTGGAGTTATGCCACAGCAACTTCCTAGGATATGTATCACTTCATGAATCTTGTAAGCATGACTTGCTGTTAATCCATTAATCTCCATCCTCAACTTTGTCTCAGAGATCAGAGGGTGTAGGACTATTCCAGGATTCTACTACACTGGGTTTTTCTGGTGATAAGACCCCATCCTGACACTACAGAGATGCCTAGCAGTAGTTGCTTTATAACTAAAGATACATGCAAGATATTCCAAGGGGTTTAGGAGTCCTGCTTTAGGAACTGGGAAAGAAGCAAATGTTACTAGTGTTTGTCCAAAATAAGGGACAAAAGAGTCATTGTATACTTATCCCACACTTCTAAACCACTGAAGTAGCCAGAAGTTTTACATTGTTTTCTCAAAGCTCTGTGAAATTTCTTCATGAAATAGAGAAAACAACATGCTCAGCTGGGTTAACTTGGCAGTGTTTTTCGCCAAGAAGAGCTGTGGCCTAGGAAAATGTATAACTCTCCCCATGAGGGTCAAACACACAGTTCCATTTACCTTCACCCCTTAAAGTCAAAAGACAAGTATATTAGTGAAGTGATGACGAGCATACCCTGTACTCTGATTTATGCTCTATGATACAATCTCCACATGAAAAATAAAACATGGGGCAACGATAGCAGCAGCTCCCAGAGAACAGCGCATGTGTAGAGAGCAAGCACGCAACCAAAACCAACAGCCTTAGCAGAGGGGCTTCACTCCCTCCCACCTCCCACCTCCGTAGTCAGCCAGCTGTTAGTCTTTCACCCATTCAAACTGAAGGCTGCACATGCAGCTTCTGGTGTATTCGCTTGTAGGGCTTGTCTTCAAATGCAAATTGCAAGTTTAACTTTATCTACTCTAACATTTTACAAGTAACTTTTATCTAATGTAACTATCCTCTTAATCATAGCAACATTTATCATGCTTGGACAGATAAAACTCTACAAAAAATAGCTAGCCAAAAGCCTGCCAGAATGCATTTCACAGAATAAAACTTCATTAAAGCCAATCAAAGCTTCTAAGGAATCTAAAGCAGGTAAATGAAACTAACACATAAAATGGCTCTGACTTACTTAGCTATTCTACAGTAGTCAATAGAAAAATGCCCGAGGGAGTTATATTATTACAAAATATCAATACCCAGGATGTGTGTATAATTCAATGTGGATCAAGTTTTATGGACTGTACATCTTTACTTGGTTCATTTCAGAATTATGTTCCAAGTTTTCAACTAATCTATGTTACAAACATTTTCAACAGAAGGAATTAATTGTCCTTACTCAGGAGGTCCTATATACATTTGCAAGCATACTCTTTTTACTTCATAGTGACTAGAAAGAGAAAAGGGCGGAGGCAGTTCAACACATGTGACTTCTCAGATGTCTTTTTTAATCCCATATATATCATATGCTGAAGTTTCCCATCCTTAGAAATCCTTGCAACTCAGCAATTGGAGAGGGTTGGTAAACCCTGCGAGATGATAAAAAATACACATCATTATTCCACATCTATTAACTTACTGACCTCTCTCTCTTATATAGGCTTTTGATTACACTTAGGCATCTGGTTTTGTGATTGTCTCTCCTATATCATAATTGAAGGTATCTAAGATTCTGAGAAAGGATAATTGCACTTTTACTTAACTTGTGATGGAATTCTGCCTTGTTCAAGATGTCCAATTTTACTTCAACTCAAGCTCTGATATTAAATAGGCCTCTTTGATCTCATTATGTTGATCCGAAAAATGATGGTGCTCGCTCTGCAATGAAAACTAACAAGTTCCATCATTATTTCAAGTTGACTTCAGATCTTTATTTCACACAGAATGTGATGGAAAACAGTGGAAAGATCTACCCTTTCAAGAAAGGACTGCAAAGTATTTCTAAAATAACATTAACCACCCGGACTATTCAAATGGATCAGTCTCCACAGTTTTTCCAGCCAATCACATTTACATTGAATAACAACCTGGTGACTGGCATCATGAATCTAAGAACTGGAAACTGTGGGGTTAAGTAGGATGTGTGTGTGTGTGTGTGTGTGTGTGTGTGTGTGTGTACTTATATGTGCAGGTGTGCTTGCCTGTGTGTGCTCAGTTGACATTAGGTAACTTCCTCTATGCCTTGAGGTTTTTCACTGAATGTGGAACTCACTGATTGGCTAAACTGACTGGCCAGCAAGGGTTTGAGGATGCACCTGTCTCCACCCTCACAGTATTGCAGTTACAGATGTGCCTCTCCATGCTTGGCTTTTAAATGAATGCTACACTTCCAAACTCTTAGAAATATCCCAGTCCTATTGCAAAATAAATGTTTGATCACCAATTATGCAAACAATATTTATTTTCATGTTATTCCGTAATTACAAAAAAAATTAACCATTGTTTTCACTAGAATTTTGTTCTAGTTTTGCTGTGCAAATTGATAATCCAGTTCTTTCGATTGTCATTCATCAAACTTAAGACTTTGGTAATTCGATAAAATAAAAAATAAAAAAGAGCTCCATATTCAAAATTAAATTTTATAATTTTTCTGATCATTCCTACCAAAGGGTACATGGGGAAAAAAGAATCAGTCAACTTCAAAGTCAGGTGTAGCTGGGTAGAGAGAGAAAGTGAGAGGGCAGGAACAGAAAGGCATATAGGCGTGGGTATGCAGGAAGGAGGGCTCTTTGGCTGAGGATTTGTAGCGGTAAGAACATGGCTGGCTTCTTTCTGCTTCGCTGATCTCTCAATTTTTACCCCAATATCTGGCTCTGGTTTTTTTATTCATAAGACTGTTTAGCAATTTGTCTTACATCTGGCATACAATTGTTCCACCTGCTGACATCCTGGCCTTTTGCTGTGCCAATGAGATGGTCTTTGCCAGTTACTAAAGATGGATTTCAGTTGTTCCAATACCTTGAGAGGGAAATTATGACCAATAAGCATCCTAATTAGATCAGTCTTTCATGTTACAGCATTAGTAATTGACCAGTATAAATGGTTAAGAATCCAGGCTTTAAAATGAGATTGCTTGGGTTAGAATCTTGCTTTTTTCACTTACTCTCTGTGTGATATTGAGAAGTTAATTAAACTTTTATTTTTCTTATCTATAAGACAGGGGTAGTAATGGTGTCCATATAAAAAGAGTACTGTGAGGCATAATTGAAATAAGGCACTCAGAACTCTTATAACATTGCCCAACACACAGTACACTTTTGAATATTATTTTGTTACTGTTACTATTATTTTGATAGGATTTTTAATGTTTTGGCCTTAACAACTAAGTTATAAATTTTTAATAATGTAAAGAGAGTCATTTGATAACAAAATTAGTTAAGAATGAAAATGTTTTCTTTACAAAATCATTCAAACTTGGGAAGTAGTTCAGTCAAGGATGGAATATGTATATTACAAAGCACTTTAATCATGATGCATGCTAGAAATCAAAAGAAAGATTACTGTGTTCACATTAAAAACTGTATACACAAGTCCAAAACCAGACAAAATTCCAGCACAAATAAGGGAATTGGACACAAAGCCCGAAAACTTGCCAAGGAACATTTCCAATTGATAACTCCTGGGAAAGAGAAAATCAGTTTCATCCAGTGGATTAACACAGGGTATTTCAGTCACAGGCCAGGACAGGCCTCATGGCCAGGAGTCCTTGACCAACACAAAATACACAATGTTTATTGTTTGCTTTTTGTTTGTTTGTTTTTGTTTACTTTGGTATTTTGTTTGTTGGTTTGTTTTTATTTTTGTGGGTTTTGTTATTTTCCTTTTCTTTCTGGGGGAGGGGGACATGACATTTGCTGGGTAGAGAGGTAGGAAGTATCTGGGAGGAGTGTGGAGAGGGGAAAGAATATGATCAAAATAAATTCTATAAAATTTTTTCATTAAGACAATCAAACACACTTCTCTCTAAAGTTGACTGCTTTTTAAACTCCATTTTGGGTAGACATTTAATTTACAGAAACAACTTTCAGGTTGATTCAAAACTCTCCTTTTTCTTATCCCCTCATAGAGAAATTAATCGTATTTTACAAAACTTTCCAGTTCAGAATCAGCCTTTCTAAAATAAGCAAACAACAACACATCTGTATACCAAACAGTGTTTGGTATGCATCAGTGGTTCATATATACCAAGGGCCCCCAACTAGGAGACACCCCTCAGATCATGCCGCATCACTGTTATTTCTACTCCTTTCTGCAAATGTAATCACTTCTTATAATGGTATGAAAATGTGAACATATCTTCTGGGGATAGATGACTCAGCAGAATCTCCTAGATATCAATGACTCAGCAGAAAGATTTTTTGACAGATGTTCTTGAAGAAAATGACTTTCTTGGTACTTTTACTAAACATGTGGACTGATTGGTCCCTTTCTCTAATGAGCAAATACATGCGTGGATAGCATTTGATATTCACTGGCTGAATCCATGCATTTATGAACTGATGAAATCTTTTCAAAATACTAAGAGGATCTAGCTAAAGGGTAGTTGTTATCTTTTCTCCTGATGATTCTTCCAGGTGAACTGGGACTGAGAATACGTAGGACAAAAGCTGCAGGCTATGCAGTTGATGACAAAAAAAAAAAAAAAAAAAAAAAAAAAAAAAACTGTTACTGTAAAAATTCCTGTTAATAAATATTAATAACAAATACTAGGGATAATATTAAAGATTTTGAAAGGGAACTATACACATGCACTTTGATAATTCTATTAGTTTCCTACTTTGACAATATGCTCCAGAATAAGTCACATAAAAACTCAATGGCTTACAATCATAGTGAGATATCACTGCACTCACAAGTCTGAAGGACACTAGGTTCCAATGACTCAGCAAGGCTTCTCTGGATGAGTAGCCCTGCTTCAGGCTGTGGATCAATTAGCCTTTACCTAAGGCTACAGTCTGAGCTTGATCTCAGTTACACACATGCCATATAGGCCTGGATTGATGATGCAGCCACTACCTAAGGATCCCAGGAGACAGACATAGAATACAGAATACAATCAGAATTTTTAAAATATGCCTTTTTAGATACTATAACAGGTCATTGACCAAAAAAGTTATAAGACTAAGCTCAACATCAATGAACCAATTAGAAATGTTCATCCCACATAGATCCTCAGGACCTTCTACCTAGATTTTGCCAGCTCCCATACTGTAGAGCTGAACCACATTGTGTATATCCCTGACAACTGGCTGGGAATCTCTGGAGTGATGCTATTATCAACTGAGCAAAACCAGATCTGCTCTAAAAATTTTCAGCCTTAACCCTCGAATTCCAAATTGTGATAAACTTGTAATGAGCTAGTTCAGAGACCGCACAAAACTCCCCTCCTCCCCTCCTTGCTTATTTATCCTCTCCCAGAAGGCCTGGTGCTGATTTCCCAGAGTGCATTACTGCTGAGACTTTGGAGGCTAGGAGTACATACAGTCTGGTGCCCTGCATGCCTGGATATTTACTATCTTCTTAGGCACTTTATTAACCAACGTTTGAATTTCATTTCTTTTGCTTAGCATCTAACTTAATTTAAGCATTCTTCTCATGACAAACTTAATTTAAAAAGTTGTGGGTTATATCTTTCTTTACGATGTTTGTGGTAAGATTAGTAAGCAAGCTGTTGAGGGAGCTGAGATTATAAACCATGGAACAAAGATCTCAAGTTCATCAAAAGAAAATTGACACAGTAATTTTTCTTCTAGTTTTATTTCATTGTGCCTCTGCCGTTGCCTCTTTCTGTACATTTAGTTCATTGTAGGAACAGAATAATTACAGCACTTCACCTTGGTCATCAGTGTTATATAGCATTAGGTGAAGTCTTTGGAAATTCATGAGGTCATGGCCTGGAACCCTCATGAATGGAATGAAAGCCCAAATAAAAGGTATCCCAGAGAACACTTTCACCCTCTTTTCTGCCACTGGAGAAAAAAAAAATAAGCCAGTTGTCACCTATAAGAAAAACTTAATCAAAATCTGGCCATGCTGGCGTCAGGTATGTCTCTCAGCTTTGAAACTATGAGAAACAAGTTTGTGTTAGTCATGAGCCAACTAGTCCATGCTACTTTATTCTAAGCAGAACAAACAAAGAGAGCTTGCCATTGTCAATTTCTGAAAAGTTGCCTGGTTTCCCTTCAATTTTTATTTATTTAGCATATTTAATGACATTTAGTAGATGTTTGTCAACTTTTTAATCATCTAACAAAATGTATAGTCCTTAGAATGAATCTCATGGCATTCATTGGTGTGCATAAGTGAAGGAAATTAAGCATTTAATCATCAACTCCTTTTTATGCTTTCTTATAACATGAATTTTTATCTTCATTGACTTCTGTGAATGAAGTAAGTACTATGTCTATAATTTTTTTTGTTTTTGTTAAGATTTATACTTAGCCTTAAAAGTTCATACTTTGGTTTGTATCATCTATAAATTTAAATGTGCACAAAGTACAAGCCAAGCAGTTTTTATGAGTAAATTTGTATTGGATAGCAGGAGAAACCAACTGATTTTTAACCTTATAACCAGATCCTAGTGATCTGCTTGAAAAGATAGCTCTGGTCCATATGAAATATAAAAGATTTAGAATATAATAGTTTTTAAATGTTGAATCTCTTAGGACTGTGCTTCATAACTCTGCATTTTGATGGGTTGTGGTTTTCCATAGTGGTCTCCATCTTTTGCATAGAGAAGTTTCCTTGATGATGCGTGAAGACTGCACTTATCTTGGGTATAAGGACAAATGTTTACATTGTTGTTAGGGGTTACGCTGGTTTATTAAAGTAGTGATTGTAGGTTCTCCTTTGACATCCATGACTTCACTAGCACTGAATAGTAAAATACACCCTCACCTAAGGCTCAGGGAACACTGTGGAACTGAGTGCAGAATGATTGTAAGAACCAGAAGATAGAGCTTGCTGTGAGAATGTATTTCCTAGGGATATCAGAAGCTGAACCCATAAAAATCTCACTAACATGATGACTCGAACTGAACAAGGACTATGCCAATAGACATATCAAGGTAGACAAGGAAAACACCATGAGGCTTTATCCCTACACAAGAAACTACGGGCAAGTAAGGAATCCTAAGAGTGGGAGAAATAGTCTTCTCCAGGTAAGAGCACACTAATTTGTTATTAAATACCAAACAGTTAGCCCTAAAAACATAACAGTCTGAACATGTTATATTTATGGATACATATATTTGTATATACAAATACATAGGTGCATCCAATAATAGCAAAAAAGAGGGCATGAATTTGAAAGAGAGCCAAGAAAAGCATATAAGGGGGAACTAGAGGGAGGAAAAGGAAGGGAGGAATGTAATAATATTATAATATCAAAAACTTTTAAGTAAATAATTTAAAAAGTTAAAAAGCTTGATCTATGAGCATCCAATCTGTCTCTGGTGCCTCTCCTACCATCTAAATCAGAGATTCTCAACATGTGGGCCACAACACCTTCATGAGTCAAATGACCCTTTCTCAGCAGTCTCCTAAGACCATCAGACAACACAGGTATTTGCATGACTATTCATCACAGTAGCAAAATTAAGTTATGAAGTAGCAAACAAAATAATTTTGTGCTTGAGGATTACTACAACATGAGGAACTGAATTAACGGGTCACAGCATTGGCAGGGTTGAGAACCACTGGTCTGAAGTATCGCCGTAAGTATGCTATTGTTGCTCTAAAAATTCATTTTGCTTCTTGCCATTGTCTTCTCATTTAAATATCATCCTCACCTGATGTAAAATATCTTTAATAAAACTAAAAAACTCACTTTAAAATATAATTAATTCCTTAGTCACAGCATTTTACTTCGACTGTTTAACTATTTCATCCATGAGAGGTCAGAAGTTCTTGACTATCCCCACCTTTAAATTTTAAATATAAATGTGTATAAAATAATCATCTGAAAATATCTATTGTGCTGAGAGTATCTAAGATTCAATATGTGTCCTGTTTAGGAACAAATATGAAAAGCAAATGATGATTCCCACCTATAAATCTTTATAACAGAAACATTTGATGCTGATAAGTGCTTCCTTATATTTACTTTCCACTTTCATATAATCTAAATTATGTGACTTCAAGGATTGTTATTCTTCTCTTAAAATAGAAACTATTTCCCATAATACTTAACAAATCTTTACTGAGGCTAAATTCATGTCCACTTCTAACACAAACAGCTGTAACTGTGTCATGAGCAATAGAGACTTCCCTTTATTCTTATTTTCATTTTAGATTCTTTTCTTTTTTGTTCCTGTTTTGTTTTGTTTCTTTTTTTTATCAAGGCAGGCTTTCTCTATGAAACAGCCTTGACTGTCCTGGAACTCACGTTGTAGACTAGACTGGCCTCAAACTCACAGAGATCCGCCTGACTCCCGAGTGCTGGGATTAAAGGCATGTGCCAGCACCACCTTGCTCATTTTACATTCTTAAAGCAAATATTCAAAAGCTTTTACATCATAAATAATTACATAGTCAAATATGAAGTCAAAATAATGAAACTGCCTACATGTGACCAGCTTTGATCTACAAAACTACAAATGTCAGTGTCTCGAATTACGATTATTTTTCTATACGGTTCTTTTTCTGGGGTGATATCTCTTTCTAGCCAGTAACCATGCCTGACTCCTATTTGAATAAGGAATACCCACCCATACTGGTCTTTGCATACCAAAGAGCTACGTAGAACCATATACCTGAAGCATTCTGTCCTTAACCATCTAATAAAATGAATATTTGGCATGACTCTTATGTTATTAATTAGATCATGTAAGCAAGTAAAATTAAGCTGTTAATCTGTGGTTCCTTTTTATTTTTTTATGTTTTCTTATAAGATAAATTTTCATCTTCGTTGGCTCTTCAACAAATACGACGAATGCCGTCATCTCTGCAAATACTTGCTATTTTTTTTAGTAAAATTAATCACTAGGCCTAAAAGTATACCTCCCTGACCTGAGTCACATTAGCTCTGACATCAAGTTGTTCCTAAAACGTCCTTGCACTGACGAAATGAGAAAATATGTATGAAACCCGCAATATAGTTCATGTCAAAGAATAAGCTTATAATACATTAACTTATTACTAATACTGTTTTCCAAGTAAGCACATGTGGAAGGTATAAGTGACAACTGATGTGCCATTCCACCGGGAGAAATGAGAGGACTTTACCTGCTCAGGCTTCCAGGATGTAGCTCAAAGGACTATGAGTTTTCACAGACAAATGAAGCAAAAATCAATGAAGAAGAGCCGTGGCTAGGATACAATGAGAGGCTCTGGAGATGGGGCTGAAAGGGTCATTTCGGATTTTAAAGTAGCAATTACTATTGATACAGGGTGTTCACACTTCCATCAGTTCTTAGGGCATTTAGAAAGAAATACCTAGCTCTCCTGGTAAAAATCTCTTCTCTTAAAGAAGAGAATGATGTCAGGACCCACTGAAATGCTCTCATCCCTTTTGACCCAGCACTAGAGAGATTTCATATGTGGGTCTATGGAATTTCAAATTGGCTAATGGTCTCATATAATTAAAAATTATGCATTCTAAATTGTGAGCTAAATAAAATCTTTTGGGATAGCATTTACAATAACTTGTTTTTTGAGTCTCAATTTATTACATCATTCATATTAACATCCTTAAGCTAGTCATAGGGTGAGGAAGGAAAGGCATGATTCTGGGAAGCACCCTCCAATCACTGAAACTTTGCTTTTCATATTTATAAACTTAAGAGAGAAAAACAGAAGCTGTTCCGATCATCACTGAGAGCAGCACAAATCAATGGGTAAGAAATAATTGTATAGAAATCAATTGTATAAGAATATCATACCCATTTAGCAAAATAACAGCAGTTACTTCTCCATTGAGGCCTGTGATCTTCTTGTCCATGGGCTAGATATGAAGTACCAGACAAGAATTTCCTCCTGTGGAAGATACTTCAAATCCAAGTACAGCAGACTTGCCACTCAGTTACCAATAGGAACATCCTGCCTGACCTATCTATACTGTTGTATGCATCTCCCACAGTTACATGTGACTGTTGATGACAATTCTCTCCCAGCAGTGGTCTCTCATCACCACCAGGGACTGGGAGTGCTAACCAACAGAAGGGAGATTCTGGCCCAAGTCCAACCTGATTTCTCTGTATAATCAAAGTATGTAATGTCCTCAGCAACAGGCTCTTACAGTCTTGTCCTGGTGGGTACTCCACAGCAGTAACAAATGAATGCCTGCATTCCTTTGGGGACCTCGGGAACCTGCCTGACAAACAACTCACAGCAAAGTAGCTCACATTCATGGCACTGAGATTAAAGGGAATCTTAACTTACTGCTGACAAGAATGCAAACTGGAACAAGAACTACTGAGACAGGGTTGGGTGTCTCAAAAATAAAAATAAAAACAGTTTGGACTTTTCTTGGTCACTTAAAAAAAAAGACTTAAAATTTGACTCTGCCCTACCATCCTTGCCAAATCTCCAAAGAGCTCTGTATTTTATAACAGAAAACTTGCACATCTGTGTTTCTTGCTGCTCTATTTTTAATAGCAAGGAAAAGGAATCACCCCAGGTTACCATCAACAGATCAATGGTTAAAGAAAATGGGGGTACATACACACAATGGAATTGTATTCAGCTGTAAAGGAAAGTAAAATTATGAATTCTATGGAACTATAGATAGAACTGGAAAACATTACACTAAGTGAAGAAACCCTTATTCAGAAAGACAAACATCTGATCCCTCTCGTGTGGATCCCAGCTTCTAATTTTATTATGTTGTTTTGTGTGGTAATGAGTATGGGTAGAGCCTAGGAAACTGGGAAGGGGCCTGTAGGAGGTGAGGAAGAGGCATTATGTGAGGAGAAGGGTAATTAAATGCATGAGATATTGTAATGCCCCAAAAATAACCCACCCAAGGATCAGATAACTTCCTGGAATGCTGAGGGTTATAATTCTTGAAAAATAACAACACCTTCTGGGAAAATAGCAATGGCCAAATGATTTTATCCATGAAAGCCCCTACACACGTCTTGGGGCCACTCAGCTGAGAATTCCAGGTAGTAGCCCTGACAAAGTCCATCTTAGTCAGTATTTAATTAAAGCTTGCTTCAAATTTAACTCAAAATGGTGGAGCTTTTCTCTGGCGAATCTCAGGATTATCAATATGACTGAGGCATGGTAGACAATGGGGGTAGAAATGCTTTCACGTATTTTAAAAAGAAAACAACTTTCTTTAAAAAAAAAAAAAAAAGAATTGTCATAATACTTTCTTTTTTTACCAAGGACTGTACTACAAAATCTTTTAATGCAGACATTGAGGACCACCACATGTAAAGCCATTTGCCTATTGCCCCACTCACTCACCAGAACTGATCTCTTTACGAGAGTGTCAAACTTCAGACTATGGCCTGAGCAATCAGTTCTGGTTAAAAAAAAAGAAGCTGGGAGCCCTGCATCACCAACCTAAAGTTGTCCCAGAGCTGAGCCTTGGTTCAGGCAAACGATCAAAATACACTGTCACGAGCCCTCCACCCATCATTCTCTTGTGAAGAATAAGAACATGTTAATTTTATCAATACATTTGCCTTCTTGAAATATGCCATAAGGAAAAGAAAAATGATACTGGGTCATTTCCAGGAAATGTAAATGTGTGTAATTTTTATACGTTTAATTTTTTTATTTTATAACTAGACAGCAGTGGCTTGGATAAACTAAAGACATTTTTCATTTAGACAGATTCTAATTTTCGGTTTTTTAAAAAAAAAGTGTACAAAATCTAAATTGCTGAAATTGAAAATACTTATTATCTACTTGAAGACAGATGCTATTTCTCACTTATCTGTGCATCACACAAAGTTGACACAAGCCCAGAGGTACGGCACAAATAAAGGTCACTCGTTTTAATTTATTGAAAGTGACATGTATGAAATGTGGATGCCCCAGCTCATGGGGCTTAACAAAAGAACTCACACTGACGAGGCTTACTGACAGCAATTAGGAAGGCTCCGACAGGCTGTTTTGAAAAGTGTAGCCATCCTTAGTTGTCCTGATCAGAAGTCATAGCTGATCATTTTATGCATCCTACTATGTGCTAGGAACTGTGCTCAGGGTGTAAATAGAGAAGCACATTTAACTTTCAGTCTTGTTTTACTGACACAGAAGTTGCAGTTCAGGGAGTTTATTCAATATGTTGTCAATGAGAACCCTTGGAAATACGTTGTATATGCAGAGAATGATTGACTAGAACCGTAGTAGGGTAGAGAGGATGGAGTGCTGAAGGACCACAGGCTGATTCTCTTATCTCAAGTTGCATTAGACCCCTCCATTATCATTCTTTACCCACCTCTGTGTTGGAATTAACATCCTGTGACTAAGAGATTTTAAAAAAAAAAAAAAAAAAAAACTTTTGGGGATCTGTTAACTTAGCAGAACACTAGATTCTACCAATCCAAAAGCAAAGAAAGTCATCAGAGACCTATGGAAAAGCTTCTGACATCTTGCTCTAACCACCTCCTGATGTGCCCACCAATGTATTTTAAACTCATCTCAACTTATGACTCTTGTTACTCTTTAAAATTACAAAACTCCATGAAACTGCTTCTACATTGGAACATGGAATTCATGGTAGCATAAAATTGTGTTCCCAGGCCATGCTCACTAAAATTTGGCTCCAGAATGAATTATTTCTTATTCCCTCTTAAGTGAGAACTTGTGTGTGTGTGGGGGGGGGGTTGTTTTCATTGACAATAGCCAGAGAGTGGTGATGGAAAAATTCAAAGCCAGGTTAACTTCTGGGTGGCAACTGTTAGATCCAAAGTTAACCTGTAAGCCCCATTTGCCCGAAGACCAGGTAATTTCCTGGGATTCTGTTGTAGTTCTTGAAAGATAATACTCGTCCAAGGACCAGGTAACCCCTGGGATTCTGAGAGTTACAGTTCTTGGAAAATAACAACAAAGCCTCACGGGAAAGTACAGTGTACTATTGTCCATAATACGCAGCACCAACATGTGTCTTGGGGCCACTTACATGGAAAGTTTCCAGGTGATGGACCTGACCAAATTCCATCTTGGTCAGTATTCAGTATTTTAATAAAACACTTGCTTAAATTCAGCCAAAATATTGGAACTAGTTTTTCTGGCAAATTTCAGTATTAACACAACCTCTTGAGAAACACTGATAATATATATAGACATTTTCTCATTTACAAAACTAGAATGCTATATCATGTTCACCCTCCAAAGTGAATAAACATTTGTTTGGGGATACACACATAAATGCCACACATACACCACATACAAGCACCACACACACCAAAAACTCCCTATACACAAACACACACACACACAAACACACACACACACACACACACACACACACACACACACACACACACACACCTCAAGAGAAATGTTTTAAAATTTTGTCCTAAAATGAATTGTGTCTTTCATTCTCTATTTCTGTTTGCATAGTGTTTTAAAAATAGAAGTAGGAGGGGAAAGGAATGGAGTGAGGAAATGTTTCTATTATCAGTGTTTCAATTACAAGCTTTCCTCTTCACAACTACATAAATAAGGACATTTTAATACCCTAATTAATATCCATTTTTAACTCTATGCCGTGTTTTTATTGCTTTCCTCTCATTAAAAATCTAATGAGCATTAGCATACTGACAAGGATAATAAATGCCAGCGATTCATATTCAGTTATTAACACTAATGGTTTTCCCATTGGAATGTAATATATGTTTCAGCTCTTTTGCCAAAAGCTCAATGATACTTTTATCTCCAGTCAACCAATTGCACATTTAATTTACTACCTATTAAATGCAAACAGCAACTCTGAAATTACATTAGAGTTGTTACTCAAGCCATCAAGAGCCAGCAAGTAGAAAGTGGAGATTAGGTAAAGGACTGATGTGAGTCACAGAGTAGACCTGCTAAGCAAAGCATGTCTCAGTGAGGTGTCTTATTTAAGCAAACAAAATAAGTCATATGACAAACTCTAATCCCAACATCAGGGCAGATGCTGCTGTGTCTGACACAATGCTCAGAGGAGCATCATTCATGGCATTCTCTTTTCTAAGACTCTGCAGTGAGTAAATTTTACCTCAAAGTTTTATTTTGTAGTATTCATAAAACTACATTCTTGGCAATATTAGGACTAATTCTTTGAGATAATTGGTCATATCCTTTAAAAAGTAAGGGAACAATAATTTTAGTTAAAATTTTATTTTTTTAGTCTCTCTTTCTCTGTGTGTGTGTTTGTGTGCACAGGTGTGTGCAGGTGCATGTACCCATGTAAGCATATGTGAGGGCAAGATGTTAACATCCAGTGTCTCCCTTGACTTCTCTTTACCGTACTCTTTGAGACAAGGCCTTTCACTGAACCTTGAGCTCATCAATTAACTACACTGACTAGCCAGCAATCCTTGTAAGTCTCCTGTCTCTGCCTCCCAGAATGGAAATTATAAGCATTATACCCCCATATCTGTCTGTTACATGGAAGCTGGAAATACAAACTTAAGTCCTCTTACCTATGTAACAAACACTTTCCCCATCTCTCCAGCCCTACTTAAAAATTTTATTTTATTTATTGTGTTCTAAAGAATCAAAAGCAAGATCTCATGAATGCTAGTTAGCCGTTCTCCAGGGCTACATCCACCAATGGCCCTAGTTAAAATTTTAAACTGACAAATGAAAACCTCAAATGTATACATATTTATGGGGTATAATTTGATGTTTCAACATATGTACATTAGGTAATTTTAAAACCAGATTACATATACTTTTTATCCTTAACATTGATCATTTCTTAAGGCAAACCATTCAAAACTCTTCCTTTTGGATGTTTGACGCCGTTCATTATTGTGACCCATAGTCACCTTACTGTGCAATAGCACATCAGAATTTCTTAATCCTATCCAACTACAGCTTAGTGTCATCTCTATTTCCCCCATGGGCTTCTTTTTTCTAGATTAGAATACACAGAATCAGGTTTCACTGTGGCATTTTTCAGCAAAATGTGTAAATGCTTTTTTTTATTGCCCACCCCACTTCTACCTGATCCCCCTGGCCCTTTTTGCATGTAACTTTCCATATACCCCCAAACCTCCATTCTGCATTCATGTTTTATATGTTCTATTGTCCTTTCACAACCTCAGCTTGTCTTTTTTCCTCTCTCATTATTATCTCTTTGCTATTTCATAACTAACCTCCACTATTATACAGACATATAAACATTCAATAACTGGAACCCATATGAGTGAGAGCATGACATTTTTATCTTTCTTAATCTAAATTACCTCAGCTAATATACACTTCCCAGCTACATACATCACCCTGAAAATGTCACTTCATTTATATTTTCAGCTGAATCAAGTTCCACTGAGTATATGTATACCACATTTTCGTTGTTCACGCATCTGTTGATGGACATCCAAGCTGGTTCCATTTCCTTGCTATTGTGAATAGAGGAGCAGTAAACATAGATGTCCAGTTATCTCTGTGGGAGGAGGTATTGACCTTTGAGTATTTGTTCAGGTTCACTTTGCTGTTAGATAAATTGGAGAAGCTAAAGGAATTCGTTTGGATGTCAGGAGGGCTATTGTGTGTAAAGAGGTTGTTGGGCTGGAAATTAGGAAAGATGTCAAGGTATATTGCTTATGAATGTAGACGGTCCCTGTCTGAAAGCTAAACTATGCTTACACTGGACAAAGTCACATGTTCACCTGTTCCTAAACACTGAGGCATCCCCGTTTGTGGCAAAGCGCACTGCAATGCACTTCAAAATGCTTCACTATCTTTGAAATGAGCACTGCAATGATTAACAAAATGTCATTGTCTCTTTTAGATGGAATCTATAGATGTCAAGGAAATTTCAAATTTCTTTTTTTGTCTAAATATTTAAAATGCCATGTGTTCACAAATTAATATCAAACATTAGAGTGGATTTGGAGAAAGTATGACTTTGTATGTTAACTTTTTATCATAAGGAAACAAAATTAAAAACAGATTTTAAAAATCATTTTTATAGCCGGGCGGTGGTGGCGCACGCCTTTAATCCCAGCACTTGGGAGGCAGAGGCAGGTGGATCTCTGTGAGTTCAAGGCCAGCCTGGTCTCCAAAGCGAGTTCCAGGAAAGGCACAAAGCTACACAGAGAAACCCTGTCTCGAAAAACCAAAAAAAAAAAAAAATCATTTTTATCACAAATTGAGTTATTTGTGAAAGCAATTAAGATTTATCAAATGAGGTACAGTCCCCAAACCTTTTTTTTCTAGAAAGATCATTAATTGTCTCAGCACATTGTTCTCCGTTGGGGTTCATCAGTGGCCCAATGTATCTCTAGCCTTTCTATATATTTCAGGAGACTTCTTTCTGAAAATGGCATACTAAGGGAACTTTACTCTTCTATGTTCTTCTGAGATGAGTATTTCCATAGGCGGCAGTTCTTAGACAAAGTTCTCCACATCTTTCACTGTTGGTAATTCTGTAGAAACCAGAACAACCACATCTCTTTGCTCAGTCCCACCGTGGAAACTAGAAAGCTGACACACATTTTCAAATTTATCTTGCAGCTCAGTGGAGCCATGCTGAGTTAGATATGGTTGACATACTATTCAGGAAAGCCCGGATTGGTGACAACAGCTTGAAGGTAACCAGGTGGAAGAGGTCCTCTTGTTAACTGCCCCATTTACCCTCAGTTCTTGGAAATTACAGTAGATAGAGCTCACACTTCTCCCTTATCAGCAAAGCTTACAGTGTGTGCCCCTCCTGCCACCAGGCATTAGCTTCTGATGAGGTTCTCAGATCTTTGTTTGGCAACCTGATTCCCCAGGCACCACTTTAGGAGTTTACTGTGCTCTGATGAAAATATAGATTTTTCCCCGAAGTTTTTGCCTCAGTAACAACACAGACTAAATGACATTTATTTATTCAGAGCCCTATTCAGTTTATGTTTCACAAGTTCTTTGAGGCTTTACTAGGCTTCCCACAAACCTTCCCTGGTACTGACAGCAATTAACAAGTACACACATGCACATATAACTTTTTGATCTTTTCAATTTGATTAAAGAAAAGATTAAAAACCTCCAAAACATCTAGACTGAATCAATAGTTTCAATCACATATTTTGACATACAGTGCAAATGATTGTA